>NW_017306679.1:405784-431371 GCF_000935625.1 Nanorana parkeri
GGCAGAAAATGCTTTAGCATCAGAGATCAGTGGGAGTAAAAAGAAAGGAGAAGAAATAATGCCCCTTTGTTGGTATCTGTGAAAGAAATAGTGCCCCACTTTTAGTTTCTGAAACAGGAATAGTGCCCTACTAATGTTGTCAGTGGGAGTTATTTTTCCCCATAGTTTGTGTCAGAGGGATGAATAGTGCCACATTGTTGGTGTCAGTGGAAGAGTAGATGGCCTGTCATTGGTGTCAGTGGTAGGAATAGTGTCTCATTGTTGGTGTAAGTGGAAGAAATTGTGCCCGGTTATTGGTGTCAGTGGAGGGGATAGTGCCTTATAGCTGGTGTCAGTGGTTGGATTTATGCCTCATTGTTGGTGTCAGTGGGAGGAATAGTGCTGCATTGTTGGTGTCTGTAAAAGGAATAGTGCCCCATCATTGGTGTAGGTGGGAGGAATAGTGCCTCATGATTGGTGTAAGTTGGAGGAATTATGCCCCATTATTAGTATCACTGGGAGGAAGTATAACCTACAGTTGGTATCACTGAGAAGAATTGTACCACATTGTTTGTGTCAGAGATAGGGATAATGTCCCGAGGGCAAAGGGCCCTAGTTTGGAAACAACTGTGATCAGAAACAGCCCAGTTATCACAGGATCATCAGTTATAGTTACTGGCTGTTCAAGGGTATGGAAACAAAGGGGTTGATTTACTAACCTTATAAACACGCCACGAACAAGTATACACCTCTGTAGTGTGTTCCCTCCCAGCATGATCTATTGGTGGAATCTAGACACATTTGTAGTGTGTACACACCCAGCAGGTGTGTTGTGCAAAGCCCTGCATGAATTGCAAGGTGATGTTGTGTAAATTAGCTCTACATTGTGTTGCTTGCGTTGATGAATGCAGGAATGTAAATGCATGAGCTAACAATTTTTGTCTAAACTGTGAAGCAGCATTATATATGCATCATGTGCATGATTTTTCCATATATGGCATTAGTGGAAATATGCTTTTAGAGACTTTTTGGCTGATAAATACGTTTTGCTGTGTAAAAATCACACGCACCTAGTGCGTGCGTGTGTTTAGGTTAGTAAATCACCCCCAAAATGTCAGATAAAAAGATAACAATTTTTAGCCTTGATGTTTGTCTCAAGGTTGGTTCACTTTAATAGCTCAACATACACTATATGAGGTATAAATATAACCTAGCAGTTCCTTATGTATATTTAATTAACATTTTGATTGAAGTGTTTATGTGTTTAAGTGCTCATTAAACTGGCCATACATTGGTAGATTTCTGAACGAACATTCATATAAATGATCTGTCCGGACCATTCGATAATGCCATCAGTGAATGTCATTGATTTTCGTTTTGGCTAACATTGACTAACATTCATATTCAAATGGAGTTTCCCAAACGAAAACCACATTCACTGTTAGAATTTTGTTCATCCGAGAACATTTTTTCATCCTGCTACCTCAAAATTTTTTCTATTTGACCCCATCAACTATTAGAAAGTTTTAAGAACTAATTTTCTTAAAGGAGAACTATGAGATGAGTGATTTCCACTCACCTCATAGTTCTAGCCGACCTGTGACAATGAGACTGTCACAGGTCGGCTCAGTAGATCGGGAGGTGAGCGAACACATACCAGGTTCGCTCATCTCTCGATCCTGTCATGGCTCTCTGCCGTGACAGGGGGAGGGGCAGAGCCAGCTGTCACTCACGCAGCTGGGCGGATCCCGTCATCTACGTCGGGATCCGCTCCAGCTGCGGCGTCCCAGTATACCGCGAGCTGTAGCTCGCAGTATACTGAGCTTAGGGTAACGGAAGGACGCTAGTGTGTGTCCTCCCGTTACCCTAAGGAGAACTATGGGGAAAAACACTGACCCCATAGTTCTCCTTTAAATGAAAATTTACTATTGTATAGCCAGCTTTAGTGTCTTGTCCCCCAAATATTTCACATTTTGACTCATCAGTCCAGAGCACTTGCTGCCATTTTTCTGTGGCCTTGCAGCCAAAAAGCCATACCTCCGACGTGGAAACTAGGCTAGGTGACTCAAGTATGCATGAAAACATAGGAATTGGAGTGCAGAAAAATGGCAGCAGGTGCTCTAGACTGATGAGTCAACAATTTAAATATTTGGCTGTAGCAGGAGGCAGTTTGTTCACCGAAGGGCTGGAGAGCAATACAATAATGAGTGTCTGCAGGTAACATTAAAGCATGGTGGAGGTTCCTTGTAAGTCCGGGGGCTGCACTTCTGCCAATGGAGTTGGAGATTAGGTCAGGATCAATGGTGTCCTCAATGCTGAGAAATACAAGCAGATACTTATCCATCATGCCATACCATCAGGGAGGTGTATGATTGGCCCCAAATTTATTCTACAGCAGGACAATGACCCCAAACATACAGTCAACATCATTAAGAACTAACTTCAGTGTAAAGAAGAACAAGGTGTCCTGGAAGTGACCGTTTGGCCCCCACAGAGGAGCCCTGATCTCAAGTGTCTGTCTGGGATTACTTGAAAAGACATAAGGATTTGAGGCAGCCTACATCCACAGAAGATCTGTGCTTAGTTCTCCAACATGTTTGGAACAACCTACCTGCCAAATTCCTTCAAAAACTGTGTGCAAGTGTACCTAGAAGAATTTATGCTGTTTTGAAGGCAAAGGGTGGTCACACCAACTATTGATTGATTTGGATTTCTCTTCTGTTCATTTTGTTCTCTACTTTCCATTTTGTTAATTAATAAAAAATAAACCATTAACACTTTTATTTCTCAAAGCATTCTTACTTAACAGCCTTTTTTCCACACATGCCTAAATCCTTTTTCACAGTACTGTATATATAGGTATATAAATGCTACCATAGACTAAAGAAAAAAATATAAAATGACACAATCTACTTTAATGCACTTTTTGTTTTTATTCACACAGCACAGACCAGAAAATGAAAGACACACTGTACTGTGTCCAAGATTTATCTCTCATATGGCACCATCGCCACAACAACAGTACCGCTCCAGAATAGCAAATAGCAAATCAGCTGGCCCTTCAGGGAATGTGAGAAATGAGCAAGGGACATTACAACCTAATGCCAATAGCCGATGGAATACTTCAGGTAAAAATTATTTACAATATGTGTAACAGCAAACCTGGCTATTTGATTATGAAAAACTAAATTAAAGCAGAATTCTGATTAGCCGCAGCGAGATAGGGTGACAACCCTATTTTTTTCTTCACTTTTGCAGCTCCCAGTGTCACCTCCTCATCTCCAGCTTGCTCACCAGACAGCAGATCAACATCATGTCCAGTGAGCAGGCAGGAAACTAAAAGGTGAACTAGGAAACGGTAGCGTAGTCATTCTGGATATTAAGTGTGACTGTGGTATGCAAATCACAAGAGTAGTTTATCACAATGATAAAACCTTGGAATGCAAAACAGTTAACATGTGCATAGGTCTATTTGTTTGAAACTCTACTTTAATCTTAAGGCACATCAACGTTTGCCTATAAATAGAGAGATTGGGTAGCAGCTCATGATGAGGACACATTCAGTTATTCTAAACAGTACAAGCAGAATAAAGTAGTTAATTTAAAATCCACTGATATAAGTGTAATTAAGGTGGGGATTGTGTTGTGTGTTAGTCAACTATAATTTGCTTAAAGATAAAGGTGTCAAACAGGAGAATTACTTACAGTATATAATTACTGTCGTTGGAGCAGATTTATAGTAATACAACCACAATGTTCCTGCAATAATAAATTTGGGTTCAAAAGTCCAATTATGGTAAATGTTTTAGCCACTGTGAAAACCTGGCATTTACAAGAGGTTCCCTGTAGTTCTCAGTCGTTGAGTGTATGTGGCTTGAAGTATTTTCCTTTAAGTTCAATGCAAACCTTACATGGACCTCATGTTTAACTCTGATTTTAACATTTGACATGCCCCACCATCCTATAATGCAAAGGGCACCTGTCTATTGGCTTCTGAGGTTTCCTTGCCCTTTGAGATTTGGCCAATCTATGATGAGTAATTAAGTATAACTTTATATTAGGAATGCACCGATACTAGTATAGGTGCCGATACCAAGTATTTGGGTGAGTATGAGTACTTGGCCAAATGCTCCGATACTTATCCCAATACCGGAACTTCCGGTCAGATGGAGATTTCCTCTGACCGGCAGTGTTGCGAGGGAACATAGAGCTGCTAATTACAGGCAGCGCTGCATCTGGTTTCTGACAGGTAGTTAGGTTACACAGCAGCGGGCTTCCCCACTGCTTGTGTAACCTAACTTGGTAAGGCAAGAGCTGTCACAGCCTCTACTCTGTGTTAGAGGCATGTGGATGGTTTGGACTAATGGCAAAGCGCCATTGGTCCAAGCTGTTTAATAAAAAAACAAAAACAAACCCAGTGAGGACATCGATGCCTCACCAGTGACAAGCGGGTCAGGGAAAGGGAGGCCTCTCCCTGTCTCCTCCCTCCTCCTCCTCCCCATGCAGCTTGGTTACTGAGCTTGGGGCGGAGCGTTGGCTGGGTGGGACGGAGTGTCACAGACTCACCTGGCGCGTCCCTTCGTTCCAGCGGCGCACCGTCTCCGTTCTGACGTCACGTCGGGCTCCTCCCACTGGCTGCGGCTCCTCAGTTAAATTCACAGGTGAGTCACTCACTCGGCGTTCTCTCGTTGTGGAACGTCGAGTGACGACCCAGTGAACCTCACCAGCTACAGACTGACCCGCTGTCTCTGTCAATACAGCATTGAGACGAATCCTAGCCGAGGCTCCCAGGGCAGACCCTGGCCAAGAGTGTTGCCTGTTCAGACTGCTTGCAATCCCAGGACCCTGTCATCTCTCCTCCAATTGCTGACATCTAAGCGCAAATACTCAGGGGATTCAAGACCCATACCAATCGCTGCAGTTGCAGCTTGTCATACCTGAACTGTCACTAGTTGTTAAAGGGAACTTTACCTTTCAAGCACAGCTCCTTGTTCATGCTCAGAATTCATATTGGGAGGAAGTTGTCTGTTCAGCTTGTTATAGTGAGGGCCATACTTATCATAGTGACTGCAGATTATCTTCAATTATAAGTTGTTGTTGATATATAGTGAACTACCATAATCATCCTCCTCAAGCGATTCCTGGGGCTGCCCTACTGAGGCTGAGGCCTGTGTCAACAATTAGCCAGCGGGTGGTGTATGATGTGTACGGTCTCCCCACCGCACTAAGTGTACTTGGGATCCGTTCACCTGAACCACCCCTTCATACATTGTTGCGTGAGTTCCGCAGCTGTGATTCAGCATACCCCGCAGATCTGACATGGAGCTTCAGTGGGACGGGGACGGCGCTTCGGTGGGACGGGGACGGAGTTCCGGTGGGACGGGGCAGAGCTTCAGCGGGACGAGAGATGCCTCACCGAGCACAGAAGGCATGGCACGTCACTGGTACTGACACACTGCCCAGCTTCCTGATTGCTGGGGAGCCCGGCTCCATGCTACCTGAAGCACCAGTATCGGTACTCGGTATCGGCGAGTGCCGAAACAAAAATTTTGGCACTCATACTCGATACTGAAAAACAGGTGTTGGTACATCCCTACTTTCAATAAAAGTAAAACATAATTTCTTTCAAATGACATTCAAACACTATAGGAGCCTAAATAATAACAATCTATATGCAAAACACACTTTTGTATAGAGGTTAATATTATACGATGGCTCGTAGTGTTTGAAAGGCATTTTAGCACAGTTGTGTTTTTAGCTGTATTTTTAAAGATTGGGTTTTGTAACTCATCATAGATTGCCCAGACTCAAATTATCTTAGACTTTAGAAATCATTTAGGTTTCAGTTCTATGGTGTCTATCATACTGCACTGAAATGTATAATGAAAGGTCCGGAAAGGTCCGTACAACATATATACCATTTTATATAAACAAATGGCTGTATTTTTTAGGAAAATAGTGTAATTACCTAAACATGACCAGGTATCGGTCTCTTGCAGTCCCTGTACAGCAGACCTCAGACTGGGAGAGAGAGAAATGGCACAGTGAGTCAATTATTTGTGCTGCAGTTCTCACATTCTAAGGCATATATGGGCAGCAGGACAGAGTAGACTGACAGAGATGAGCTCATCATCCTCTTCTTCTCCTTCATTGTCCAGTCACAGGCTAGGGACAGAAAGAAGCCCTAGTGTATTAGTTAACTAAAGTAGAAAAAAAGTCAGATCTGCAGGCAAATCCTTTGACAGGTAAAACAGCTCTCATATATGTATTTAATTTGTGTATTTAGCTGGATGTCTGGAGTTTAGCTTTAAGTCTTATCTGCATTATTACAGGTTCCTTTTCTGTACTGAAATAGCTTACTTTTACTGCACACTAAGAGCTTCTCATGCAGTGCATTAGAAGCTGAAGCAAGTCAGACAGAGCTTGCCTCCTTCCTTGGCTGCAGGACATTCGGCATCATCTAGCTCTTTCCTTCCCTTACTGTCCACCCCTTTCATTCATTGGATTTCAGTTCTTTTGATCACAGTGGCTGAGCATCACATGTGGGTGTTACATAGGGTGGTCTGCATGCAAATGTTGTCTACCTGGGAACTCCCACACCTTCAGAGAGACACCTAGCCATCAAAGCATTTTGATATTTACATAACTCTTCCTAAGAGCCAGCCCACTGTTTGCATGGCCATCATGGCTTGGGGCCTCTTGAGAGAATTACTGAGGCAGGGGGCTGTGATATTTTCAAGAAATTATGTACAATACCCTGTTGGTCCCTTCCACCAGCTCTGATCTGCCTGCATTGAGATCCAGCGATCATGTCAATGAGTCTAAAATAAGACATGTAATGAAAACAGAAAATTTTAATTAAAAAAGGTCATCAGCATGTTGATTAAGGGGGGAGAGGGACTAGGGAGGCCAAAAAAAAATTAGCAGATTAAACTTCATCTTTTAGTGGTTAGCTGGGCAATGCTGTGTAATTATACCAGAAGTGTCCTGATAATGGATAACATCACCTTATTAATGCTTTGACACAGCATGCAAATCCCTTGGCCTGGCCCATTGCACCACTAACAAGCAAGCTATCACTATGCTATGGAATGTGTCCTTGACTGCGTTACGTGCCTTTACAGCTCCAGCTTGAAGTGATGAAAATATAACACATTCGGGCATTATCATTCTATAACTCCGTGCTGCATACACAGAATAGCACAGCAGCAGCATTGCTGGGGACACTACAATACATTGCGCCTTGCAATTAAACATGTTATTGTGTGTAACTATTATGCCATAAAAACCTTGCACAATAGACATCACAATGTTAATGCAAATGCTTTCACTTGCCTCTCTCATTAATACACATATTGATAGAGCCTGCCGGTGGCAGGAACATTTTACTGGAGTAGGGTCAAAAACTAATTATTCACCATATGGTGGCTGCCTCCACAACAATTGTGTAAGAGGAAAAAAAGGAAGTCCCCTAGCTGATTTCTTTGGGCAGTTTGCTCAGTGATGACTCTCTTGACACATGCCATTCATGCGCTCGCTGAATAACAGATGGGCTAAGACTGGGAACTAAGGGAAAAGCATGGCAGAACCCTGATACCAGCTTGGGTCTTTTATCCCACAGAATGACTTTAAGTCACATGGTCCAAGAACATAACAAGTGAGGAATTGTACTTGCAGGATTTCCTTGCTTTTCAAACAGGCTAGACGTAATTTTGACTCCCTTTTTCGTATTTTGTTTATTAAAAGGATCAGGGCTGTGGATGAAAGAGATTATTTGATTGTGGCGTAGGCAGTTTTCTGCCAATGACCCTCTTCTCATTGTGAGCGGGGAGAAGTTGGTTGGCGCTTTGGCAGATAACAATATAGCCGAGCTCCAAATTAAAACTTAAACTCATTTCTTTTCCTTTCATTTGTAAATTTTCCCTGTACGTGTCAAAGGAACAAACCACTGGGATTTCATGAATTCAGACAGAAAAGCTTTAAATCTGTTGCCTTTACTTTTTTTTTTAACCAAGCATAGGAGTAAAATATGTTCGTTCTCAGGAATCCAATTATACGGTGTATAATATTTCTCCTTTAGTTCTATTATAACTGATTATTCATAAAGTAATATGAATATACATTAACACTGCAGATTCTACATCACATATAAAGCATTTACCAAAAAAAGCAACTGTGCTAATTTAAAATCATAGTACAAGCAGCAATGTCGTGTTGTGTTACATGACTAATAAAAACTAATTTCTGATTGGCTGTTGTGGGTTATTATGCATTATAGCTTAGCTTAGCAAAAATGGGGGCACTCAGATAAGTATGAAAATACGTGGCCTTTTTACATTCCATGATGCCAAGTACTGGTATCTATTGAACAAATTCAATCTTTTCTGTTAATGTTGTGTAAAATAGGGGAATCTGGTTATAGCAAAAGTATAATGCCAATGTGCTAGTTGCAAGTATCTTCAATGCAAATACAGCATGGAGCTTTGCTGGCTTTTAGCCCCGAGGCACTTGCCCCAATTGCCTTAGCTTAATATAGTCCAACATCAATGCAAGTTATTAAATAAATCCAAGGTATAATATAATTGGGCTAAAGAACCCTTTAACTGCACACTAATGGTAGATCCCTGTATATATTTATGATTGTACTATATACAGGCAGTCCCGGGGTTACATACAAGATAGGGATTGCAGGTTTGTACTTAAGTTGAATTTGTATGTAAGTCGGAACAGGTACATTTTTCAAGTGTAACTCCAGCCAAAAACATTTTTTAGTTTTGAATAGGATAGGGAAGGGTCACGTTTGTTTTGCTGTCTGTTCCTGTTGTTCAGAAGATTATAATATAATAAAAATTTATCTTACTTTTAATTTTTTTTGTCTTTTTAATTTTATTATTTTAAACTTTTTTTATTTTAATGTTCTGAGCAATAGCCAGCCTGCTATTGTATATTTCAAATTGCAATAGCCAATAGCAGGCTGGCTATTGCCCCTGCCGACTGCCTGCAGCACCATATCTTTAGCAGTCAGCACAACACAACAGCCTGAACATTATTTTATAAAAAAGATACAAACGATGGAGTCTATTTTTAAACAATTTGTAGTGCTATCTGCCCTGTAAATCTCTGTGACCATGTGTTCTGTGAGAATAGAGGCAAACACAATTTTTTTAAATATATTTTCCTTTTAGGTTGAATGTCATATAGTACTGCATTATGGCCACTAGATGAAGCTAAAGAGCATAGGAAATAAATACATATTTCCTGTGCTCCTCAGCTCTTTCTAGTGGCCATAATGTTGTACTACATTACATTCAACCTGAAGGGAAAATATACTAAAAATGCTAGTTGTTGCCTCTTCGCACAGAATGAATGTTCAGAAAGATTTGCAGGGTGAATGGCTCTGTGAAATGGTTATAAATAGACCCCTGGGTGTCCGTCAAGATCTATTATTTTTCCTGTGTCAAAGCACAGCACACCAGTGGACTTATTCAATAATGTAATACAGAGAGTTATATTTGTAGTGACCCATAACAGCCAGGCTCAGCATAATGTAGCTGCTACCACAACAACTTACTAATATAAGGTTAGTTTTGGATAGAGTGGGGAAGGGTTAGAACCCCTGCCATATTTTTATTGTTATCTGTAACCCCGCTAGATAGATTCAATTTCTATTTCTCACTGGGGCTGCTGAAGGAGCCTGAGGACTAGCCTCCTTCCTACTTACTATGGACCTAGAACTATGGAGACTCTCCTCAGACCTCTTGGGGTTACATGGAACTATTACCTTAGGTTTATGTGTTGAGTGAAGATACTGCATGTTTCCCCTGACATTACATTTAAGTGACCCTGTATTCATTACAGGCAGCAGGCTGTCTGGAGTGACCATTGTTTATGGTGATAAAGCTCTTAGCTAATTAAGGACATTCATTAGAGTCAAAGGGGTTGATTTACTAACCTTATAAACACACCACGAACATGTATACACCTCTGTAGTGTGTTCCCTCCCAGCATGATCTATGGGTGGAATCTAAACACCTTTGTAGTGTGTACACACCCAGCAGGTGTGTTGTGCAAAGCCCTGCATGAATTGCAAGGTGATGTTGTGTAAATTAGCTCTACATTGTGTTGCTTGCATTGATGAATGCAGGAATGTAAATGCATGAGCTAACAATTTTTGTCTAAACTGTGAAGCAGCATTATATATGCATCATGTGCATGATTTTTCCATATATGGCATTAGTGGAAATATGCTTATAGAGACTTTTTGGTTGATAAATACGCTTTGCTGTGTAAAAATCACACTCACCTGGTGCGTGCGTGTGTTTAGGTTAGTAAATCACCCGCAAAGAGTGTCTGTGCTTAAGGAATTCCAATGCGGCACCTGGCTGTCTAGGGGTGGGAACTGTTCAACACACTGAACTCGGTGAACACACTGAACACACTGAGTATCGGTCTCTTGCAGTCCCTGTACAGCAGACCTCAGACTGGGAGAGAGAGAAATGGCACAGTGAGTCAATTATTTGTGCTGCAGTTCTCACATTCTAAGGCATATATGGGCAGCAGGACAGAGTAGACTGACAGAGATGAGCTCATCATCCTCTTCTTCTCCTTCATTGTCCAGTCACAGGCTAGGGACAGAAAGAAGCCCTAGTGTATTACCGATATATACCGTATATGTGTATATACCGATATATCGGCCGCCTAAACATATCGGCTGAAAATTGCACTTTTGGCATAATGTCGAAAGTGCCATTTTCCTGCCGATACATCGGCGCATCCCTACTTTCTTTCCTCCCCGCTGGGCGCTGCTCTGTGTCCCAGCAGGGAGGAGAGAAACTGCGATTGCCGGCCGAGCGCAGCGGGAGGAGAGCGCTGTGAGCGGCCGGTGTCTCCTCCCACACCGCTCAGCCTCTTATCACAGTCCGGTAGAGCGGTGTGGGGGCGGAGGCAGGCCGCGCTGTCACGGGAGGCTGAGCTCTCCTCCCTACACCACTGGCTCAGCCTCCTGTGACAGCGTGTCAGAGAGGAGAGCAAGGTACAAACACTCAGCGATCCGTGATCACTGAGTGTTTATAGATAATTGAGGATATGGTATGTGTACTATATGTTCAATTATGAATAAATGGGAGTGATCTGCATCACCTCCTGTTCATTCATAGTTCTAGTTATAGTGAACATACCATTTCCTCATGTTATCAGTGAACAGGAACACTCACAGAGGATTCCTGTTCATTGATAACAAGGGATGCAGAAAAAGAGATTGAGGGCTTTGTGTCTCTGAGGACTCAATCTCTTTTTCTATTTTAAAAATGCCACATGTGTACAAACCTGACTGACCACCGTGTTATGTTTTAGGTGGACCATTGGGGGGGTTTATATAAACTTGGCTAAACTGCCTGTTTCTACTGCTCCTTTGCCATGTGTGAGTGAGGCCTAAAACAGAGCAAACTGTCCTGAGTCCTGACTCACAATCAGTATTTATTGTTCTTTGTTTTTTTTTTTAATCAGTTTCAGTATATGATGAGCTTCACATCAAAATTTACACTAAACTCAAAGTCTGTGGTCATGGATAGGGATAGGAACCTTGGGCATCTCAGAAATGTTACTAGTAGAAATATTAGTATTGACTAATACAAAATAATTGTGTGCAATAAGTGAACTGGAAAAAAGACACATTACACTGATTTAATTTCACCCGCTTGTTTTCATAAGGATATAAATTGACCATCAAACTTAAAAACAAAATTCCAATAAATCTGACCAGCTAGAGACATTAGATGAAAATGCGATTGGGTTCCTTTGAAAGCTCCTGGTATAGAAAAGGTATTTTTTAAAACCTTCACAGTCTAGCTGCTTGCAGTGTCTACTATACTGAAACAGCTAGTATATCATAACATTTGTAACGCCACAGTATTATATTCCTGCTGTACTAAATACCTATTAGTACTACATAAAAAGGCTTCTTTTAATACCAACATTATATTGAAAATGTGGGCAATTTACACAGAGGTGTGTTCTTTTTGTGTTCCTTGACTTATTACTTTCTTATCAAACATCCTTTGACTCAAAGCTTTTGCTCAATCAGCATGCATTTGCATATATGTCTGATAGGGGCATTTTCCGCGTGCAGATAAGCCACTCTGTTTGTACAGCAGACTTGTACTTTAATTAATATCTGGTTGATATATGAAAAGATGTAAAATCACTTTATTAAAGCACATCATGTATTAATCATGCTGCCTGAAAGGCAGCAAACAATGATAAGACTAGATGCTTTGTTTTATTGAGTTACAACTAAGCAAAATCTACTTTTAAACTTAAAGCTGGATATATTCCCTTAACAATTCAGATTGAAAGTACCCATGTTATAAATCCAAATGCTTCTTATGATGGCACAGATAACAAACAATGGATTAGTGTGATACATGCCTTCTATACATTGCAAAGCTGAAAAGGCTTCTTATTATCTGGATTATGAAATCACACTGAAGTAGGGAGAGAAAGTGATTAATCAAAACTTTTGTTCCATTTCTGTGTCAGTAGACATCCGTGCGCATATGACAATGGCAGCTTTCGGCAAACCGTACGCAGTGTTCTTCCTCTGATTTTAGATATGATGAATGTGCCATATAGGTGACCTATATACAAGGCGACATGTAAATATTCAAGACCTTCTTTTGTTCGTATTGAACAATGACCGTCATTAAAAAAAAGACTCGGTTTGACCAATATGTCCCTCTGTGAGGATGCAGGGCTATTGCTGATTGGTCACCAGGACACATCCATGTGCCTTTGATAGTAATGACATGGAAGATGTATGGTCAAAGTGCTGCACTCAGCACCACTGCTGAGATGTAAAGAAAAACACAGTGACCCAAACAGACCTGTACTCAAACAATGTCGCACCAACCAAAGACAACATATTGAGAGGAAAAATGCTTGTAAGCGGTGTGTGCGGGAAGATGTATTGGCCAGACAGCCATAGGGCAAACTTTGAACTATTGAAATCTTTAGAAATATTGTCTAGTTTAACAACAATACTTACAAACCTAATTAATCATGCGTAGATAGTTATTTTAAATCTTTACATAGTACATCATTTTCATGTTACAATGGACATGTCAGGTTTGGGTAACTGACCATTATACAGGTGCAGAATAATCTAATTTAGAATTTTCATTTGTAGTTAATGTAATTTTGTTTACTCAATTTAACTTATTGTGTGGGACTGCATAGAGAGTGAATATATATTTTATGACTTGTCTATATACATTCTATCAATATGACTTGACAATATGACTTGTCTTTATTCATTTTATCAAAACCAAATGGTCATAATGAGTTGGGAAGTAAGTATATAAGAAGGTTAGGATAGATGCTGAATTAACATTTTGCAATAAAGACACATTCGGTCTGAAGCATGACAGGTCAATAAGTATTCAATGTGACAAAAGTCTGTGCTGGATCAGCTCTTAATGTTTGCATAATACATTATCCTATTATTATTTTTTTGCACATGAAAAAAGCAATATTGCATTTTATTGCACTATGCATTTTACACAAATACCAGAAATGATTGAATGTTCACTTGCTCAGATTATACATTGCTCTATTTGATGATCTGTTATGGTGATTTTATTGGGTTGACTTCCGGAGAGTTAAAGTGCATCTAAAGCCAAAGCTTTTATATCAGTTTTGGATCATAGAGGGATGAGTGGTTAGAGCCCTGGTCAGGTTATGCAGGCTGTATCCCTGTTAGGGAGATTCAACCTCTTGATTTGTACTGGTGACTGTTATCACTAGGACTGAAAATTAGAGACAAAGCAAAAGTTTGAGTTGCCACCAGAACAGGAATAGAGGGGAGAACTTCCAACTGGGACACTTATTCTGGTGACAACTGTCTAAGAGGGTATTTCTTTAATTTTGGAGAGATTTCTCCTAACTTCTTGCTGTGTCTACAAAACAGGAAGTAAAGGGAAATTTCCCTGATTGGGCACAGATGGGCAAAAAAATGACAGAGGTTTTCACCATTCTTTACTCCATCCAAAATGAAAAGAAACAATTTGGTTTAGTTATGCTTTACCTTTTTAAATAGTTTTTTTTCATTACAAAAAAAGTACAGATGGGTATTGGGCTTTCTGGAACACCTATTGCCAAGGTTAAAGAGATCCTGTCACATCTTTAACAAAAAATCCAGCCAGCTGCCCCCTGCAATAGGACAAGCTGTTCACTTATGTTTATAGTTCCCTATGAAGCAATAGGCGGAGGAGGGATGATGGATGCCCAAGCTAGGAGGGGCTAGGTAGGTATTGGAAGGGAGGGAGCAATTCTTTTAGGTGTGTTAAAGGGGAGTAGAAGGGCCAGCTAGCATAGCGATAGCTGGGTTTATTGTGGGAGGTGGAGAAAAGGGGGCCAACTTATGGCATGATGTAAGGTTGTGAACCATTTTATATGGGAGAGCAAATTAATGCGTCCTTCCCACCCTCCCCATTAGTTATTCGGACTTGTTGTTTTTTATGTTACCAGACATGTTAGTTTCTGCAAAGTTGGGAAGGAGAGATACATTAATTCTAGTTGGAGTCAAGGTGTATTCTCTTTTGATTATGCCACTGGTGACATTTTGTCTGGGGGAGATATGGCTAATATATTTTTCTTCTAGGTCGGTAATCCATCGGTCAGGTCCCTGGCGGTGCCATACATTCGATGATGAAAAGCTGGCCCTCCGCAAAATAAAAGAGGCGGATTAGTATAAAAAGGGCCAATGGTGGGACTACTAGGCTGTAAAGATTTTGTAGCCAGTAAGAGCTTTGCGGCCTGTTATTGAGCATACCCACTTGGGCCAGACTACTGTTCTTTTGCATTTTCCATAATAATACATGAGCTAAGAATCCAAAAGCAAGTATTAGCCCTGCTGTAAAGACCATGAAAGGAGGGGTCTTAAAAAGATATTAGATAAGGTTAGGTGGTCTACCTCTCCAGCAAAAAGAGAGCAAAAAAATGAAATTTGGCCTGACAGATCCTGAAGTAATGTGTAATATTCCATCACTAATATTTAGTATTGCCTGTTACAGTCTTCATGTTGTTGCCTCACTGCCACAAGCCTTGCAATAGACAGTAGATGAGTGAATACGTGGGAGCATCAGAAACTCCAGGGTATTGGATGAGGTGAGGGACGAGGCGGGGCACAACTAAAGACCATCATTAGATTCCCCAATACATTTCAGAAGACTCCACCTATAAGGGAAATACTATATGTCTACATTGGACTACTACTGAAGAGTTTTTAATTTGACTAATAATTATTAAGAGCTTTATTGGTCTTTCTCTTCCTTCACTCTTCTATGTTTCTATAAGAAAACAAGAAGGCAGACTCAATGAACCGCTTTTTTATGCTGTCACTATTCTACAGTATGTGTGCATGTTAAAGTGCTGGTTTAAAATTAAGGTAATCTGGGACCTGGGAAGTCACTTTAACCTCCATGTTTAAGAAGACCCTGTAGCCTGTCATCAGTGCATGAAGGTACCTCCAGGGGTAAAGAGCTGGTGGTTCCTAAAATCTCAAATGGAGACTCCCATGTGTAAAGGCTAGAGACATGCTACATGAGCAGTCTCTCATACGATGATGCCAGGTTTAACCCAGCTAAGTCTTTATGTATGTTTGCTGTTTCAGTTGCTTCCTTCTATTGTTCCCTTCATATTGCCAGCAATGGTGTACCAGTCCATAGGTCTAGTGTTCCAAGCTAGTATCTTACAGAGAGGGGACAGAAAATTATTTTGTTTCTTAAATTTTAATAAAGACCTATACAAAAATTAAAATAAAATAAAAAGGCAGATTAAAATACCAGCAAATCATTGACTTCAGATTAGGGAATAGGTTAGTTTGATAGGGTCAGACACTTTGGCGATTAAGTAGGTTTTTGGTTGTTCACTTATCTCTAATCATTACTGAACAAACCTTTTTATTCCAAGGTGTATAGACCAAGCCAGCATTTGAATATCTTCACTCAGCACAATATTGCGTGCATCTTATCAGGTGAAATGCTTGTTATTTTATCTATGTTTCATGGAGAAGGTTATTTGCCGAAAGCAGCTGCTTATACAACTGTCAACGTACTTAATATGTATTCATATATGCTACTATGAAACCATGGATTTAATTGTTTTAAGTGTCTGGAATAAAAACTGTCTAAAAGCTGAATAACAGGATTCAAATCTGTACTTGAAAATTAAATAGACAGTTGTGAAGGAAAACTTGAATTTGATTGGTGACATTATATCAGGCCCATAGTGCCTTGAAAAAAAATATTTTGTGGTGTGTTAGTCACGTCACCAAAATGAGTCAAGATTCTCATTTTACTACATACTGTGAAATAAAACCATGAACCTTTACCTGACAGGAAATTGAATGCTGCTTACTACTTTGTTTAACCCAATTATGAGGTAAATTCTGATCATTTGTATAAATACTCAAACTACAATTTCAATACAAATAAAAAATATTTTTAAATCCATGCATACTCGTTGTGTTTCCATAAATGCTAACAATTATTGTTCACAACTTCTGCTAGTGGCATGCAGTCTTTTCCTATGTGAACTACATTGGAGAAATCAGTAGTTGACACCCCAAGCATGTTTAAAAAGTCATGTTCAATCCTTTTATATCTGTAGCTCTCATTAAAATAATACTACTAAAAATAAATGTCATTCTGCCATGAAAGTCCTTACTCAGGCACTTCCAGTTATAGGGTGAAAACACTCTGTCTCTGTCTCTCAATCGTGCTCCTGTGTTGTCACCCTGTCACATGGACTTCCAATGGGAACAAGTGGTCATTTTAACACACATTGCACAGGCATGACTGTTGTCAACATTAGGCACCACTCCCTTGGAATTGCCATGCAATCATTATTAGAGTGCATGCATGTAGACAGCACATATATGCAACAATGGATGAAAAAAAAGTTGAAGACAAGCTTACCATTTAAAAAATGACAATTGTTTATGATACACAATGCTTAAAAGAGAACTATGGCCATAGTTCTCTATACATATACTAATATCCTCCTGTGACTCAAAACTCAGCATATAGGGGACTATTGCCCACTATATGCTGACAGCGCAGAGCCACACTGCAGCCGGGATGGACAATATTGTCAGGATCCACCCCGCTGCCTGATTGACAGCTGGCTCTGCCTGTCTAGAGGCAGAGCCAGCTGTGCGCGCTCCCTACCCCCTCTGTTCCGTTGAGGAACAGAGGGGGAATCCCTGCGGGGAGTAGTGACAGTCACTGCTCTCTGCAGGGAGATGATCGGGAACTAAGCAATCGGCAGTATGTTATTGCTCAGTCTCCGATCAATAGAGACGATGTGTGACAGCTTCAGTGTAACACGCCAGCTCTAATTATGGGGATGAGTGTAATTCACTTACCCCATAATTCTCCTTTAAGAAAACTAGGGTTTACATTTAGGCAGTGGTGTAACAATCACCATAGCGACCCAGGTGGCCGTTATGGGGCCCAGAGCACAGGGGGGCCCGGCCAGGACATCCCCCTGATGCTGTGCGGGCCACCTGGGTCACTATGGCATCTCAAAATGCTGGCCGTCACTGGCGGGTATAAGGAAGAATGTGTCGCTGTTGGATCACTTGTCAGTAATCTGTGCAGCGGCGCGTTCCTCCTGACAGTAGCTGCTGAGTCAGTGACAGCCAGAAGCTGTAGAAGAGGAGGCTGGGCCTGTCGTCGGCAGCAGAGGAGGCGGGGCCCGGTGAGGGAGGAGGAGGCTGGGCCCGGCGACGGAGGAGGCGGGGCCCACCAGCGACCGCGGAGGAGGCGGACAGCGGTTAGGGGCTGACAGGTAAGAGGTGTGCAGGGGTGTGATCGGCCCACCTGAGATGCTGCAGAGCCGACCATAGAGAGTCTATGGTCGGCTCTGCAGGGTCACTCTCAGGTGGGCTGTTTGGGATATCAGGTGGGATATCAGGTGGGCTCTGCAAGGGGCGTAACAAGAAATCATAGGGCCTCACATAAAGTTTTTCTATGGGGCCCTGTGATTTCTAGTTACACCCCTGCATGTAGGTTAGGATTTACATCTACTTTAAAGCCCAACTCTGGGCTCACCTCTCCCCCATTGAGCACCCTTCCCCAGAGGGGAACAGTATAGGTTTTATAGGTATTTTTTGCTGTAATTTGCATTTATTGCTTCTATACTGATCTCCAAATAAACATTTACTTAGGAGTGAATGAACATGTTAACCATACTATTACTTTTTTTTACTATCAATTCCTGCATAACCTTATAAGCGAGTGTTATGAAGGCACAGACAGCATAGTCATTCACGTTTTAGAAAGAGAATGTATTATTTTTTCACTTTTACTGTCTTTTCTAGCTTACAGAGGTGAAAGAAAAATGCAGACATCCAATATGATCTTGCCTAGATATACATTACCAAATGTTTCCAAGCAGCCTGTACCAAGCGAGGCTTCAAGTGATGGAGAGCCTGATGCAACTGAAGATGATGTACAGTGTGCAATTTCCCTTGGTGATGCGCTCATCCATGCAGCACACAAAACTAATGAATGCAACAACTCCACTCCATTATTAACTGCTCCTGAAATTGAAAGTTTTTCAAAAGCGGAGGAAACAGAAATGCATTGCAGTTTTATAAGCATAGAGCATGATCAGCATCAATCGGTGACACCACTGCATGAGAATGGCAACATATGCACAGCCATAAAAGACTCAGGTAAAGATTTCAGTACATGCTTGTTTACCAAGGCTAAAGTATTAAAACACTTAGCAGATTGTTCTAATTACCGTAAACTAATAAAACACAGAGTTATTTACTATGATCTACTGCATTCTATATATTCGTTTTAACTCTTGCCTTTATTTTGGCACTTCCTATATCAAAGTAATATCTCCCTGTTCATGCCCTAATGGAATTCTACTTGTGGAAACAGCCTTTTGCCAAAAATGTTAATTTTGTTGTAAAACCTGCTTTATTACATTTCTAGTTTTCATTTCTCAAAGCTTAGCCATATTCTTTGTATTTTCCCATTTTATATGCAAAATAAATCAGTATTAAAAGGAAACACTGTGACTTACTTCACATATTACTCACAGATATAAATATTGCTCCTAGAAAAAAAACTGTGTCTAGGAGGTGTACTGATATCCCCTGAAAGCTTCACATGAAGTAAGATCCCCATTGTATCTTACAACAACAAAATTTCTCGCTTTGTCATTGGACATCCTTTCTTCCCAGCCAAATGCAGAACTACATCAGTCATCTTTTTAACAAAAGAATGTTTAAAAAACTCTTTGTCCCCAATTACTCCTGTGTGAATGGCTATTTGGCAGCCATGGTTCTGTACTTACCTACTTACCTTCTGATGACCCATCGCTGTTCATTTTCTCTAGCATCTTCTTTTCTCTCCACTGGTGCTGTTTGTTAGAATTTGCTGTTGACCCTGTTGACTTGAATTGGGAATTACACAATAAGACATCAACAGGAGAATAAGTGTCTGAAGGAGAATCTCTTTAGAGGAACTTCTCTGTGCTCATCCTAAATATTTGAGCTGCAAAAGCAAGTGCAATGTTACATACATGCTGTACCCATAAAATATTATAGCATTATGAATATAAAATTTCAAGCTGGGTACACATTTAGTGAATCATGGCCAATTCAGCATTTGATACGTTTGTGGTCCTATCCTCTCGACAGAAGTCGATAATTAGTTTGACTTTTACCAAAGAGACATGCGGGAAAATCAGTGGTCAAACAGTGCTTGCAGCCAGTCAGCTGGCCGTTAGCAGAGTACAATGTACACAGTGGGAGATTTGTTTATCCGCACTGTTAGCATGGATAGAGGAATCTGCCATGTATTTTTCCTTCAGCCTGCAAGGCCGCGTGTACCTAGCTTTAGAGCTGGCCATAGACAGGCAGCTACCTCCCTGAAAGTGGCAGGTGGGTAGAATGGGTCCTAACATACTAAATTGAACACCTGACCAAAATAGTGCTCAAACATAAAACTACAGAATGCTTACTGACATACAGATTAGTTTTCATGTTTCAGGAGACAGTCAACAAATACTGTACATATTCAAACTTGGAAGTAATTACCAGATTTATAATAAACGCTCTGATTGTCTAATCTCTTGTGTAAAAAAAATGTCTGCAGACATGTTTACTTTATTCTGACAGCTTTAATTAACCTTACTATTTTATTTATATGTTTTTGACTAATTAGTAGATGAAGATTCCATTTACAGCAGTGGTGTGAACACAGGAATGCGCAACTTTGGGGAGAGCTGAAAAAAAATAGGATAGAATGTATCGTTACGCAGCGCTGCATGTACTGACTCACTAAACCACATCGCAACACTTCGCAGTAAATAGAGTGGAATTACATTTTGTGACATTTCAATAATGTTTTTAAAAAGTAAAACAGTGCAATGTGTTATAACACCATGCTCACAGCGCACACCAGCAGGCGTTCATTATACAGAACATTAATGTGTGCCTACCGGTGTGTGCTGTGAGCTTGTTGTGATGCATTGTTATTAGTGATGGTCTCGATGTTCGAGTCGATCAATAGTTCGACTCGAACATCGAGACCATCGGCGAACACACGAACTGTCAGGGTGTTCAGTCGGCTGCCGAGCGCCCCACAAGGCACTGCGCACTGCATAGTGCTTTGTGAAGCCCTGATTGGGTAAAACAATGCACCTGGCCACAGGTCAGGTGCCAGTCTCTACATAATCACAGCACAGTGCACTGTGAGAGCCATGATTGGGCAAAATCATAGCTCACACAGCTAAGTCCTGTCAGGTGCTGGACAAAAGTAAACTGTTGAGCGGAGCTGCGGTGGGAGTTCGTCGCGAGCGGACGGGCTGGCGATCGTCGTTTTTGTAAAAAAAAAATTCTATCTTATTTATTTTTTATTTAGTCTAGTCGACGTCGTCATGGGCAAAGCTGAACGTTGTGGTTGACCATGGATTATTTCGGTGGATCCATTTTTTTTTTTTTTAAATAAAAGACTTGTCAAAAACATGTTTTTTAAGTTATTTTTTCAATTAAAGGATTTTTTCAAAAGCCTGGTATTTCTATTTAAATTTATTTTAACCCTTTAGTGAATGGGTAGGGGTACACAAGGGGAGGAGGCCACATCTGGGTGCCCGTTTATTAAAGGGGTACCCACTGGTGAATAAGCCCCCCTGCAACGCCCCCACAACCAACTTGTGAGGAAGAGGCCCTTGTCCCCATCGGCACAGGGACAAGGAGCTTTTCCAGGGGCGACCTGGAAAGCACCCACCCAGTGCCGAGGGCATGTGGCCTGGTATGGCAGGGAGGGGGAGGCCGCTCGCTCGTCCTCTCCCCCCTTTCCTGCCCTGTCAGGTCTGTGCTCAGATCAAGGGTCTGATTGGGAATTTTTTTCCCCATTTTTGGGGGTGGGGTTTCTCCTTAAAATTCCTACCAGATTTTAAATGCCTGGTATGACTTTGAGGGGGAACCCCATGCACTTTTTTTTAATGTTTTTTATATGAGTTCCCTCCTTAATATTCCTACCAGACCTTAAGGGTGTGGTATGACTTTTGGGGGTAAGCCCACACTTTTTTTTTCTTTCTATTTAAATGGTATGGCAGGGAACATTCGTACCAGACCTGAAGGGTCTGGTATTGTTTGGGAGGGGGAACTGCACCTTTTTTTTTCTTCATAAATGGCAGTTTTAGTGCAGTAGGTTCTATACATCGTACAGATGCACCACTTTACAGGCAGTTGAAGGGGAGCACCCCCAGGCATGATATTTAAAGGGATTTTTAATGTTTTTAGTTTCAAAGGATTTTTATTTTATTGAGATGCAAAATAAGCAGTGCACGTACACGGACATTGTGCGCGTGCATATATAATGGTACAGACATTGCCATTGCTATATAACAGATAAGTGCATGTTAAACATGGCATATAGTAAGCAATCGCCTAATCTATATTTGAAAGCGGTAGCAACTTGGAATTTAAAATTTTTATTGTTTCACTTTGAGCAATGTTAAAATCACTGCTCCTTTAAAAACTGTATTTTTAAAAAGTGTTTCTTGGATTGATATATGTCCCCCAGGGCAGTACCCGAATCCCCATACACTTTTTATGGCCAAAACCTTGCATGTAAGACTTCAAAATGAATGGGGACATTTGATTTTCAGAGTTCTGGTCCCATAGACTTTCATTGAGTTTGAATGTTTTCTATGTTCTAAAGTTCGAACTCAAACCGAACTCGGGTGTGTTCGGACCATTACTAATTGTTGTAACACATTGTACTGTTTTCCTTTTTTAAAACTATATTAAAATTTCATAAAATGACATTTCATTCCACTTTATGCATGGCGGAGTGTTGTGATGTGGTGTAGTGAGTCACAACACACTGCACTGTGTACAATACATTCTGTCCTATTTTTTTCAGCTTCAGCTTGGGACCTTAGTCTAAATTTACATAGTCCAAACTTTGTGCAAATTAAAGTGACAATAAACTCAGGAGTTACATCTTAAAAATGCATTCAAGTACCTTAACTATTAACAAAAATTGAGCTTATTTGTACATCACTCAGCTATAGATCCTTAAATCATCTCTGAATTGGTGTTGACACTGTCCTTCCTTCTGGAGGGTGGCTACTTACTATCACACTCCCGTGATGGACTACAATCTCAATACAAATTAGTAAACTAAACATTAGATTATAGTCCATCATGGGAGCGAGCTTGGAGTGGTGACTACTTTACAACACACACAGGGACCATGGGGAACAAAAGTAGTCACCCTCCAGAAGGAAGGACAGTGTCAACACCAATTCAGAGATGATTTGAGGATCTACAGCCGAGTAATACACAAATAAGATACATTTTTGTTAATAGTTAGGGTACTTGAATGCATTTTTCAGATTTAATTCCTGAGTTTAGTGTCACTTAAAGTTTTGCATGAGGAGCATTTGAAGCTAGTAGGCTTTGCCCCGAGTTATCACTAATAAAAAAATAAATAAAACACAGATGGATTGGGGCTACAACTAAAAACAAGACTTTTTTTGTTTTATTTTATTTTGTGTTCCTACTGACCACATATATGAATCCTCCTCTGTATCGTCTTTTCCAGATTTATCTGAGAGAGCTTCCAGTTGCAGCAGTATCTACAAATCTTTCAGTGCATCATTTTCCCAGTTGCACTCATCATTGTCATCCTTGTGTTTCAAGTCTGAGGAAACATTCAAAAACTCCTCTAGCATTGCTGTTACAGTTGACGACAGAAGATCTCCCCAAGCATCAAGTGAATTTGGTAGCAGTGTCCTAAGTCCTGGCCTATACAGTAAGAGTTGCTGTGGTAACACCGACCTTTACCAGGCTTCCTCATATTCAGTGAGAAAATATTCACAGCCATCAGACTGTTCTCCTATTGACAAAATGTGGCATGACCATTTTCTTAATCACTGGCCAGTCCTTCCGCCAATCTCCCCACAAAGAGGTTAATAAATGTTTATTTTTTTCCCTTCTTTCTGATTCCATATGGGCTTGTTCACAGGCTTTTGCTTGTGTGTGTTTGAATACTTGCTTGCCTTGACTGCTGTGAGGCAATTGTTCCACTAATGCTGGCCATCCTCAAATCAATGGCCGCACGCAACAACAGAAAGTGCCTCAGATGTAGTGGTTTCCACAGGTCCTTTGTTAGGCTTTTGTCAAGCATTTTTGAACCTAATAAATAATGTCAAAAGCTTCTATCATGGCCAAAAATGTTCCTTTTCAAACATTTCTAATAGTATTTTTGTTCTGTCATGTCTCCCAGTGTTGCGAAGAATTTGTGCCGCACAATAGGAATGTGCTGTATCGCGTGCCACTCAGGGCATTGTGCCGCTTTTTTTGTGGTGATCTTGACTCAGCAGCTATTTTGTCCTAAGTATTAATGGCCAACAACATCTAATTGCATGATGCACACTCCTGTCTAGCGGCATATTTTTCTTTTTTGCCTGTGTGGGACAGTTGTTTTGGAGCTCATCAGAAATTAAATGATTAGAGATAAAGTTGTGAATGTTGTGAAATTGATTTTGCATCATGTCCCAGAATCTAAAAGGAGCATGCAGCAAACTTATAGTTTATCTAAACCCAAAAGCCAAAAAAGTTGTGAATGTTGTGAAATTGATTTTGCATCATATCCCAGAATCTAAAAGGAGCATGCAGCAAACTTATAGTTTATCTAAACCCAAAAGCCAAAATGTAATATACTATATATAGCTTACCTATTCTTATGTATGGTGGTTGTATTAGTTTTCTTTTTTTAGGCTTTATTTCTTAGCTACCTTTAACAGACCACGCTGATTTGTAAAAGTGGCAGATAGAAGGTTGAGATAAACCATTTAACTCTGATAGGGGAGCCTACAATGGTTGGCTTTTATTCATTTATGTAAAACCAATATCCCAAAAGGAAAAAAATTAAGTGTTAGCTGAAGTTAAGATTTAATTTGTTAGTCCATCAAAATCATCTAGTCCATCACACACTACCCTCTCCACAGGTTGACAATGCTGCAGTCTAAGGGTGGCTCTGTTGCTCCTCCATAGAGAGGAAACAGTGAGTGTGTTACAGGCCTGAGCATCAGGTGAAAATAAAGGAAAAAAGCCTAAAAAATAAAGTTAATGCAACCACCCTATTTACCTGCATTATATAACATTTTTATTTTTTGGATTTAACTGAGCCAGAAAGCCAGAAATGGCTAATAATATATATCTGTAAAAAATAAGTAAAGGCAACTGGACTTGCTGTATTTTTCTTGAAGACGTTTCACTGGTCATCCAACCAGCTTTCTCAATTCAGAATGACTTGAACAAAAAATTATCTGGGAATAAATAAGGTGAATGTTGCTCCAATCCACATAATATGTTAGTCACAACCAGGTGTTGATTGTATTTGCATAATTGGGGTCTAGGAGGTGTTATTAACCTGCCCAGAGAGAGGTGTTAAAACAGCATTGTATGTGGCAGACAATAGATGTGTCACCTCCCCCACTTCTATTCAAGATTGGCTTCTCCATTTTTACATAAATGGCCTCTTTCACACCTCTTTGAAACCTCCTCCTAGACTCCAAATTATGCAAATGCATCAACACCTGGTTGTGACTAACATATTATGTGGATTGTGAGCAACATTCACCATATTTATTCCCAGATCATTTTTAAAGTCATTCTGAATTGAGAAAGCTGGTTGGATGACCAGTGAAATGTCTCCAAGAAAAGTACAGCAGGTCCAGTTGCCTTGACTTATTTTTTACAGATATACCATGACCTGGATGAATGAGAACCTTCACAGACAATAATGTATATAGCATAAAACTGTTTGCACTATGGTACACAGGGAATGTAACAAGTTATATTAACCCTTTCGCTGCCAAGGACGTATGGCATACGGACCTACAAAAGTGCTTCCAGCTGGCCAGGTCAGTATGCCATACGGACCTGGCATTTACAGTTCTACTATAAGCTGATGGTCGCTTTAGCGACCATCAGCTTATAGTATAACTGTTCAGCAGACTGTTCCCTTTAAATTAATAGCTGTCATCAGCGGCTCATGAGCCGCTGATGAC
>NW_017306679.1:432156-470748 GCF_000935625.1 Nanorana parkeri
AAAAATGGCTTGGCCAGCTGATTTGAAAAATGTTCCGGAGGGCTTGGCAGCGAAAGGGTTAAAGTGACACTAAACTCAGGAGTTAAATCTTAAAAATACATTCAAGTATCTTAACTATTAACAAAAAAATGTATCTTATTTGAATATCACTCAGCTGTAGATCCCCAAATCATCTCTGAATTGGTGCTGACACTGTCCTTCCTTCTGGAGAGTGGTTACTTTTGTTCCCCATGGTCCCTGTGTGTGTTGTAAAGTAGCCACTGCTCCAAGCAAAAAAACAACAGCTATGATTATATTTCTGATAATGGCCCAAGAGAACCAGTGACATGGGTGGGTAGTTATTGGGGGTGCAGACTTAAGTTGTTGTCTGGCCCACATTGCAGAGCGGAGGCCTCATGTGTCATGTAAGCTTATCCTCACTGCCATGTGAGTACCTAGCTTGTGCACTACCCTGGAAAAATGAACCAACGGCAGAGGCAAAATAAAGTATAACAGAGACTTTATCAAAATTCAAGACTACTTATTCGCTATATGTATGTATATGTATTCTTTGTATGTATCACTGAAAGAAGTGGCCCAGAGTGGAAATTTAAAAACTGCTCTGCTCCCTAAGGAAGGTTTATACAAGTAAGAGTGATAAGGTTAATGAAGATTATCATCTTTGTCCCCAGTTACCTACTCTGAGTTATCTTTTAAGGGGCCTACATGCTTAGACAACCTTTGAGGAATTTCAAATCAATAATTATTAACACCAAGTATAAATATGACAATGGTGAATACTTACACCTTCATAAACAGTTAACTAGAAAAGGATATTTATAAAGATGAAGAACAAGATGTCACCAGCACACTGTCTTTATTGGCGTCTACCGTATATGAACATCTTTATTGATGCATAGACATATTGTCACAAGGTTGGTAAAATGTCTATGCGCCCCATGTTTTGGGGCCTCAAAGAGTCCCATCATCAGGCTAAATTGAGCCTGATGGAGGGACCCTATGTGGCCCTGAAGCTACCAAACATCTTCAACATTACAGAACAAGTCCTGTTGAATGTGACAAAGTACTACTAGTTAAACCATGACCTGAATAAATGAGAACTTTCACAGGCATCTTATACCAAAGTGTGTATGGCCTTTTTATATAGAGATAAATTCAAAAACCCCATTCCAGAGGGATGGATGGTAACAAATATAACAGGTGTGAAGTGCTTGTAAAACACATCAGACATGCACCCCGCTGCAATTGCACTAAATAAAAAACACAGACTAACAGGTCTATTCACAAAAGGGTGAAGAGTTTGGAGAAGGCAAGAGAAGTGAACAACCTAGGACAACATAGCTGAACTGGAGAGTGAGCTGAATCTGAGAATTTTTCCTGCCTTCTCCAAACTCTTCACCCTTTATGGAATAACCCTGTAAATCTTGTCCAAAATGTGTTTGAAAGTACAATAACACATCAATCCAAGGTACAATTCACAGATCCTGCAATCTGCATTGTATTAAATTAGTTGAAATTGTTTTAAATACATGATTGCACTGGTGCATTTGTCTCTTAGGACAGCAGTATTTGTCTATAACAGTTTTTGTGGCAGTCAGCAATCCATGAACAGCTTATTTAAAACCAAGGAAATGTGCCACTTTGCAAGAGCTGGAATTCTATCTAGAAAGTGCTGCCACTCTGCAGTTTTCACACAGTATAGCTGCAGCCACGGAAAGAATGACTTGGCATTTTTAGGATTTTTATGAAAAGTGTCTCGAAGCACAAAAGTAAATTGATATTTTTTTCCCCTGCTGAAATGTAGGTCATCATTTCTTTAAAAAAATCAGAACAGAAAAGATATTGTGACTGACCAGTTACTTCGTAAGAACTTTCTACATTTGGTAATTTATTTTAAATTATGCATTATAAGCTGAAGTATATCTAAAGTAATGTTGAAGCTGATTTGTTTTTAAAGGTGCAGGATCCATTGTGTTCTGGTTCTGTGTTCCCTAGCTTGCGATTTATTGATCTAAATTTATTAGGCATGATGGACCTGCAGACTTTTCATACTTTAAAGATAGGGACCATCGTATCTGCTTGGGTTCAGTTCACGAACAGTTTTGCAAATCTTGATCAAAGTTTGCAGTGAACCCTATTGAAGTCTATGAGTGGTAAATCCAATTCTGGCCATTTTTGGGCTAATAAACAAGTTACTGTTAAACAAAGGAACAGGAAGCCAGACAGTGCCATGGGGGGTATGCACCAATGCAAACAAAAAAAAAAAAGCAAGACAGCATGGCTCAAACACACTGACAATATGGCTACTCTTATGACTCATAAGGCTGCTGTCTTAAAGATTCTTCATTTTGGTGGAGAACTTGAAAACGTTTCGGCCAGACATTCACAATTCGTATTCGTTTGCAAATTCCAGTGCAAATTCAAACATTTCTCAGCACACTTTGCAGCTAGCCTGCACTGCAAAAAACAAAATTACACTGTCTAGCAATTTGCATTAACAACAGAGGTTTTACTTACAACATTTGCAAACATGTGGAAACCACACTGCTGCGTCAAGGCTCCTCTGTGTATTATTATTATTATTATGGATTTATATAGCACCAACAATTTGTGCATCACTTAACAAAACAGAGGGAGACAGTACAGTTGCAATACAATTTCAATGCAGAAGTTTTAGGAAGGCCCTGCTCTAATCTAATCTGCAATCTGTGTAGCATGGTCCTAAAACTAATCTATGAAAGCCTCAATCTTAAAGCATATATAGTAATGGATAAATTAAGTGCAGGTATGCCTTGAGGTATCATTTTCCTCCTTAAAGACACAGGGACACACCAGCACAGCCCAATGACAGCTGAAGATCCCCAGTGTGTCCCCACACCAAATCCAGCAAACAGTTGCTATTTCTATTTAGTTTACTGGAATTTGTATTTGAACACACCCTGGAGTTTGCAGCTGCCATTGTGATGTGCTGGGATTCTGTTGCATCCCTGTGCTTTTAAGGAGGAATGGGCTACCTCCAGGCATGTCTGCATTCAATTCATCCATTGCTATATGGGCTCCAAGATGGAGGTTCTCATAGATTAGAGTTAGTACCATACTACACAGAGGAGCCTTGACAATGCAGTGTGGCTTCCACTTGTTTGCAAATGTTGTGAATCTAAAACCTCTGCTTTTAACAGACATTGTTAGATATTGTAATTTGTTTGCTTGTTTCGTTCTTTTTGCAGGCTAGCTAGTAAGTGTGCTGGGAAATGTTAGTGTTTTTTAGAGCGCAAAGCCCTTCCAAGTGTATTTTAAAAGCTAGTTATAAATTGTTTGGTGTGATTGCCATTTCTGTTTAACTTGCAAATTCCAGGGATTCCCCACAAACCAGAATCCAATCCTTATTCACTGGCTACTTGTCATCTTGGATATCTATAATAAAATAAATACTTCTGGACCCTGAAACCATTGATATGGTGATCCTCTTTGCCTGCACCTCCTGGAATTTATCTGAGGCACTCACAAGGCCCTTTTGTGTATGAGAACTGCCTAATCAGAACAATTGCTCTCTATACTGAAGGCTTCGATTAGTTTATGCATAGTTAAAAGCAACCCTTGGCCCAGTGCATATGGGTGTTTAGCATTGGTGTTGTTGTATGTGGAACACCACAAGCAGTTTTAGGAAAACAGCATGTTTGCAATGTTGTAACCTTTATATGACTGCCAGGACCGTAGCGAGGGCGAGGCGACTCTGGCCTCGGGCGCAGCTGCGGGGGGGGCGCAGCCAGCAGGGAGGAGTGGGGCAGCACAGCCTGCAGCTTCTTCTCTGGATCCCTGCTGCCCCCCCCCCCCCTCGCCGGCTTCAGCGCTTCACTTCTTCTCAGATCCCCGCTGCCTCTGCCCACACAGGCGGGGAGAGCAGCAGGGACCCGAGAAGAAGCTGCAGAGAAGCTGCAGACTGTGCAGAGCGGCTCAGGATGGAGAGCGGGAGGATCGGTAAATATCTGTGATATTTACTGATCCTCTGTGTGCAGAGCAAACACTGGAGCGATCAGCTGATCACTTCAGTGTTTGTAAATAAACAAATGTACTATGTGTCCCCAGTTATGAATGAACAGGAAGTGCTTTACATCACTTCCTGTTCATTTATGAGTTTCTGAATGGGTAGTAGCACTCTGTACAGAGGCTTCTCCTCATTCAGGAACCAGTTGATAGTAAATATTTTCTGAATGAATGGGAAGCCTCTGTAAAGACCCCTAATATGTCCCAGAAACCTTCCCAACAGTAAAAACAAATGAAAATAAAAAAAATTTAAAAAATAAATACATTAAAAATAAAATTAAAAAATAAGAAAAAAAAAACACATCCTGGAGGCGGAGATGGGGCACATTATGTCACATGACGCTGCACGTGCACTGCGTTGGGTGACGCCACACACCTGATGGGGGGGGTCATATTTTTTAGTTTTTGCCTTGGGGCGCAAAAGGAGCTAGCTACGGCTCTGATGACTGAAGTAAATTTCACTGGGTCTGACTGTTTATGATCATAAGATCCAATTCCATAGATTACGGTCAGCTTTTATCACAACTCTAGTCGCAACAGAGACCTAAGACAAAAGTCAGAAGCTACAAGTTCTATTGTTACCAAAAACAGACTGAACTTAAAACCCAAGTGTAAACATATATCTTCTCTTCACCTTTTTGTGTCCTTAAGTGTATTGAAACATAATGCATGGATATGAATAGCATGTCAGTGTTAACTTATACTCATCACTGCCACTGTGTACAGTCCTGCCTGGCAGGGAATGGGACCCGATTGTTCTCTTCTGCAGTTTCACTTTCACTTACAGTTCGCCTCCCCACTTCCAGCCGGTGATAGGACAATAAAAGAAATAGCACACCAATGCGATCTTCTGTCCTCTATCTGTCACGTTGGTTTTACTTCCTATCAGCTTACACTTCTTGCATTTAAAAAATTACATTTAATGACATATGAATGATCACAGAGCAGCATTTATTTGTGTCTTTTATATCTGCCTGGATTTCAGGTTTAAAGTATATGTGTATTAAAGCGTATTTGTATAATGAATACAATCCTTATACAAGAGTAAGATTGAGAGAAATGTACATTCGTTTGTTTTAGAAATGGCACTTCTACATGTTTTGTTTTCTTTTTTCATTAGTATTGAATGGCCAATGGCCACATTTTACATAGGAATATAAACTTAATTGTTTGATTTGAAATACTTATTTTTCTGGTGATATGCACATGGTCCACAATTCCTTGTTGACCCATTGAACCTTTTCTTAGCATCGTCTTTAAAGTGTAACTGTCCTTGACAATGAAAGAGACCTTCTCATTGTCTGCTCCCTTTTGGCAATCTATAACATAGTGTTAAAAAGTGTTCACATGGCGGAGTTGGCTGGAGGCAGGAAACAAAGTAGTGTGTTGTTCTGAGTGACTTTGCTTGAGTTTCCCCTTTGATTCTGAGAATGATACACTTCTATAGAAAATGACAGACATTTTGACAGGTGCAATATGCTTTGAACTGTCTTGCCACATCGTGCTTTTGTCTTGCATTTTCCCAGCAGAGTGGCACATCTCTTTGAGATGTTGCTATGCATAATGTTTGCTTTTCATCAGGTTTGATGATACCCTCCCACTCCTTTTCTGATTAGATTTAATCCAGTGCACATGAGAATTGAAGCATAAAATAGATAAAATCTGCTTCATATTTTAATCTTCATATTTGGATGGAACCTTCAAAAATACCATTAGTTTTTAATTAACTCTTTACTCAGAGTAACCAATCAATAGTAATACACAATAATAAGCAAGTATCATTAATAGGCAGCTTTAATGTTAGAAAAAAATGGGGGAATATTATTTGTGGCTTTGTAAAAATACACTCACAGATGTGAGAGAATTGTAGCCAGATCCAATGAATGAAGAGTAAAGTGACACTATTATTAGTGCTGACACTGTCCTTCCTTCTGGAGGGTGGCTACTTTTGTTCCTCATGTTCCATGTGTGTGTTGTAAAATAGTCACCGCTCCAAGCTCACTCTCGTAATGGACTACAATCTCAATACAAATTACTAAACTAAACGTGAGATTGTGGTCCATCACAGGAGTGAGCTTGGGGGGGCTACTTTACAACACACACATGGAACATGAGGAACAAAAGTAGCCCCCCTCCAGAAGGAAGGACAGTGTCAGCACAAAGCCACACATTTTATTTGGCTTTGTAAATTTTTACAAAGCCACAAATAATATTCCCCCATTTTTGTTCTAACATTAAAGCTGCCTATTAATGATACTTGCTTATTATTGTATATTACTATTGATTGGTTACTCTGAGTAAAGAATTAATTAAAAACGAATGGTATTTTTGAAGGTTACCCATGGTCCTTGTGTGTGTTGTAAAGTAGCCCCCACCCCAAGCTCACTCCTGTGATGGACCACAATCTCACATTTAGTTTAGTAATTTGTATTGAGGTTGTAGTCCATCACGAGAGTGAGCTTGGAGCGGTGACTATTTTACAACACACACATAGAACATGAGGAACAAAAGTAGCCACCCTCCAGAAGGAAGGAGAGTGTCAGCGTGAATTCAGAGATGATTTGAGGATCTACAGCCGAGTGATACACAAATAAGATACATTTTTGTTAATAGTGAAGATACTTGAATACATTTTTTTTTGGTTTTAACTCCTGAGTTTAGTGTCACTTTAAAAGAGTTTTGGTGATTGGCTGAAGTTATTTGTGCACGTTTACAGGATAAATTTAAAGATAAACTGGGCCACTTCACCTAAAGCCTTCTGGCTAGGCTCTGCTTTTTATGTGCACGAGCAGATGAGGTTTATTCATTTCTGTTGAAGGGCCATCCACAATTGGGAGAAATAATAGATTACTTTTTCATAAGAAGGAACAAAAAAACTGTCTGGCAGTGGAAGAAGGCCAACTCAACTACAAAGATTTCAGAGGCTGTGTGGCTTTGAGCAGGTTCCACTGGAAAGATAAATTGGGTTGGGTAAGTATAAGACTTGAATGGGGAGTAATTAGAAGGAAGGGTGACATTTAAAAGGATAACTGTACTTAAAGAACATTATTCTTGAAGGCTGGCCAACCAAAAAAGTATCTCGCTTTTACTAGTGATGCAACAGATTTAACCATTTGGCTATTACACTAGCCCACTTACTGCTATACTTTCTGTGTCACTGATCAGGATATCAGTAGCCTTTATTTGCATATTTGTTATAGATCAGTGACTAACATTATTTCTGCACGATGGTCGTATGACAGACAGACAGTTCGTAATGCACAGTAAGAAGTTAGCATGGGTTTCATTTCAGCAAGGCCAGTGATTATTGGGTAGTCTATGGAGCTACTAGTTCCAAGCAGGTTAAAACAGTTTTATGACTGGTCATATAAAAATTGCCTTTTTCTTAAGTAAAAGAAAAATCTTTTATAATTTCTGTTTAATTTGTCAGAAAAGTATGGAGGTATAGTTCTTATGGTATTTATTTCCCAGGGATCTTGTGGGCAGGCATATCCCGAAGCCACCTATGCGATTTCCCAGTCAAGGGATTGCAGTGGTGTCAGCTAGGAATTTGGCCAAAACTGATTTCACAATGAAATTACTGATAGAGTAATTTCACTTTTGTACACATTGAGCCAAAGAAGACATTTCAATTGTGTATTTTGAGCTTCTTTTTTTAGATGAAATTTGCCTTTAAAAATACATATTTGAAATACACATATTGGGGCAGTTTTACTTGCCAAAAGATTTGCATTTCCATCCAACCATCCAACCAGTCCTAAGCTTTGTCCTGGCAGGCAGCACAGCAAGGTTGGAGACCTGCCTTTTCTCCATTGCAGTTTAGCAATACTGTCTGGGCTCCTCCATGCCCTCAGCCTATGATTGGACTATTAAGGAGCAGCAAGACAGTTGAGGTAATCACTGTCCTCTTTTCTTTTGTCAATATGTAGCTTGTTATCACATATGCATGAAGAACATGATTTGTTGTACTGGCCCTCCCTCTTGCTATCTGTATTTCCGGGCATTATAGGAAGTTGAAATCAGAACATATTCCAGTACTTAAATTATTTGCGTACTTACTTACCAAAAAATTGTCTTGATGGGAACTATGAGGTAAGTGATTTCCACTCATCCTCAGAGTTAGAGCCGACCGGTGACAAAGAAGCTGTCATAGGTTGGCTCTATTGATCCGGAAGTGAGCGAACACATACCATCGCTCGCTCACTTTCCGATTATTTCCCTGCAGAGAGCGGTGACTTTCAGTCACTGCTCCCCACAGGGATTCCCCCCTCCCCTCTCCCATCCTCCAGCGCTGAGTTAAGAAACGGACGGGGAGGAGGCGGGCACAGTTGGCTTTGCCTCTAGATAGGCAGAGCCAGCTGTCACTCATGCAGCTGGGTGGATCTCAACAGTATTGTGCGGCGCAATAAGTATATCACGTGACCCTAAAGAGAACTATGGTGAAAAATCCCCATAGTTCTCTTTTAAACTTTGCTTTTATATTTGGCTTGAGATCAGTTTTAAATTATATGTTGATTTGCATGTTTCTGAGCAGGCCTATTTCAATTTTTATGTTGAAAATGCCTGCAATCTGCATAAGCGTTTGCACACGTTTGATAATTGAAAAGCTGAAGTTCATTTTTCCACAGAGCAGTAACAATACATGTATATAAACTTTGCCTCATGGAAGGATTGCTTCATATTTTGGCCTATGACTACTTTTTTACACTGGTAGCAGTTGGCTGAGACAGATGCTGAATATACTTGGCACTAAAATTTTTTGGTTATGAGTAGTTTTCTCTGCATAGAAAGCCAGATTATGACAATTGATGCTTTAATCTGCAAAATCTCTATTTCGTAAACTAGACCTGTCATCACAAATAAAGAACTGGATAGTAAAATAATACTTGGCTTCGTCATAATGCCTCCATAATGATGTTGGAAAAAAAAATAATGACAATTTTAATGTTCATTTTTTTATATATAATACGCCTGCCTAAACTTTTACTTTTTTTAAATTATTTTGTAGGGAGTGGGGAATGGTTAGAAGCTCTGTCAGGTTCTTATTGCCATCTATATTCCACCTAGGGAGATTTTCCCCTCACTTCCTGTTTTGGTGACAACTGGGATAGAAAGCATGGGTAAATGGGGATGCAATAAAACCTGGCTAGTACACAATACGATTTCTTTTTAAATAAGTATTTATCTGTCTCAGAAGATGATCTGTGTTTTTTTCCCCAGCATTGTCAGAATCGAGCAGCTTGGGTAAAACGTTAAGACAATCTACAGTATCTGAATTCAGTAACAGTGACCAGGATGCCTTTGATGAGCTGGAAATGTTGGCACCATACACTGGTTCAACACAGTCTTTGGAAAATGCACAGAGTGAGTCTTCTGGAGACTGCTCGTCGGATTCAGGTGTGCTTCCTGCTACTAAATATTATATGTTTATTGCACAGTTGTTGTGTATGGCAAAAGTTCATTCAGTACTAAATTGTGTTCTATGCGTAGTAAAAAATGTATTACCCTCTACTTTCTTTGACTTTTCTATGTCCCATATAGCAAGGATAACTTGCCACAAACTTGTGGCAGGGTTAAATTGCAATTCTTTTTAACTTGCAGCACAAATTCTAGTTGACACTTTTTGAATTTGTAGCAAGTCTACAGCAAGAGTCCTGCAGGTCTTAGCAAGAGCTCCGCAAGTATACAACAGTTTTGCAAAGCACGATGATCTGGAGACTTGCAATGCAGAATTGCTGTAATTGTGCAACAAAATTGTGAAGCTTGGCAAGTCTAGCAATAGTTTAGCAAGTCATTTTCAAACTTGCAGCTCAATTGCTTGCCATCTGGGATATTCTCTTTATATTTTTTTCATGACAGACAGAGAGCACCACAGCACATTTGTCTGACACTGGCCACTAAGAAGCATTCACTGTACTTTAACATGGTCTTAGCATTAGATATATTTTTTTTCACGCTAGGTGCAAATTATGTGTCAGTGTAACACTTCCACGTACCTATTACCTCTCCCAAAGATCACAATACTCTCCCTGGCAATGCCTTCATCATCTTTTCTCTCTGAAAGGATGGAATCATCTTTGTCCAGACATTATCCATGGTCACCTTCTACATCCTGGACTAAGGTGCTGACTCAGAGATGACACAGTCTGTGCTTATTTTGCCTACTGTCCTGGTGCCTGTGCTTTTTTAGGCTTTGGTCACAGCTACCTGCTACAGCCTCTCACCTTGTGACTTTCTACAATGTTGCAGTCTTATACCTGGGGAACAGAAGACTCAGGGAATGCTTCCTCCTGCATGCAGCAGATTAATAACATAATCTCAGCCTAGGCACAGTCATTTGACTTGAGCATATTGATTGACTGATGATTGATGACTGATTTTTAATGATACAGTGCCCAGCTATTGAAAAAATGATACTGATGCTGTATTTTGTGACAAGTCAGACAATGTTTGTGCGCACTATACAATTGCTGAAAGGTCCTCTTTAAAGAAGAACGCTGGGCAATTTTTAAAAATTAATTCTTGCAATGGAGCTAACCCCGCACTGCGAGGGTCAACTGCTTTGTTTGGTGTAGGTGCAAACATATAAAAGTTATACTCACCCTAACCGCCGAGCCAGCCAGCTGTCATAGCACCCACTCCAGCCTCTGTCCTATGCTGCAGTGATGGTATGTCCCTCTGCGTCCTCACGTCTACAGTATACACTGTATATAGAACATGTTGACACCAGGATCCTTAGACCGCTGCAGTGCGCGGGGAGAGAAGCTGGAAGGACCGGTCTAAGAACAAGCTGGCTCAGAGGTTTTGGTGAGTATAACTTTATTATTGTTGTACCTTGATGAAAACAAGCAGTTCACCTTGCAGTGTGGGGGTAGCCCTACTGAAGGATTAATAAAAACATTTGCCCAGAGTTTTTCTTTAAACATTCTCTGGCATTCGTGGGGTGGAACATTGAGCTGGGAAATGCACAGCAAATGTGCTCTTGGCAAATGTGACACCAGTCTAAGCTAGGCAAATGTTCTTAATAACATACCTAATGTCTTAACTGTTAAGAAAAAGTGAAAGTTAGGGACATTTACGGTAATTTTTCCTTAATATAGTAAAAAAATAAACCCCCCAGTGGTGAATAAATACCACCAAAAGAAAGCTCTATCTGTCCCCAAAAAAGGGTATAAAATTCATTTCAGTAAAGCGCTGCATGACGGAATAAATGTCAGTTAAAGTACCGCAGCGCTGAATACTGAAAAATGGCCTGGATGGGAAGGGGGTTTAACACCGCGGATGTCAACTGGTTAAAGATGTGTGGAAGATGCTTTAGTCCAGTTTAACATGAGAGTACAAAACAGACAGAAGAAAACAAAAGACTGCGTTACTTTGCCAAGTCAATTCTCAGCCTGTCTCCCTCTGCTGGCTCAATAGTCACTAGAACAGAATTATTTGGTGAAAAGAAATGTCATTTTAAAATCATGCTGTGATATTTCTGTCTAGCAAGATTTGCCTTTCAATCATTTTTTTTTACAATGCAATTAAATAGTTAAAAGTGTATTTCCACTTTTGGCATAACACCTACTTAATATTTACATGTTCCCATTAACATAGCATATCTTAAAAACAATGAAACATTGCTGCTTAGCTTTTAACTTGCTTCCAAATCCTAAGTAGTTTTCTCTTTCTATCTAGGGGACTGGTGAGTTATGATTACCAAAATTAACCCTGTTTGTACTGTGCTGGCAGATTGCGTTATGAGTTGTTAACTAGATTTCTGTCACCGTCTGTCCTAATAAAGGGTTGACTTTTTTTTCTCTTTCCACCCTGATACACATCTCTCCACTCGGCTCTTAGCAGCCAGGGATGCTCTGGTCAGCATCCTACCCAGCTCCTGGCAACCAGTTACATCATCCAAGAGCATCCCAGGTTGCTAAGGATCAGGCAGGGAGATGTGTAAGGGTTATACACATCTCCCCACCTAGTTTTTACCAATCAGAGTGGGCAGGATGCTGACCAGAGCATCACAGGTTGCTAAGAGCCAGGTGGGTATATGTGTATGGCCCTTACACATCTCCATGCCCAGCTCTTAGCAACCTGGGACACTCTGGTTGGCATCCCAGCCAGCTCCTGGCAACCAGTGATGTCACTGGTTACCAGGAGCTGGGTGGGACATCAGGGGTGCAATTTGTTGTAGATAGACCTCTGGTTGAATATCTCAAGACTTGGGTGATACATTCTATGTTAATGAACTTAAAAAAACTGTCCCTCAGTATGTCCCTTTATTGTACATTTCATTGTCTAAAGAACAATAGGAGCCTCTTTTAAAATTCTGTGTATGAACCTGCTCCAAAGAAACAACTAATAAGGTAGGACATTTAAAAAATATATATTTTTTCAGTATGCTGTGTGATTAGGAACACATAACAAATATATAGAGGGTGCTTGACTACAAAAGATGAAATACATGTTCAATAATATTCAGCATCTCTAGTTGCAACAGGGGAGAAGAACTCCCAAGCAAATATGAAATGTTGGTTCTGTGTCATGACTGATGCAAAGTTCACTGCCAAATAGATATTTTCAGGAAGCATGTGAGTCCCGGAGGAAAGATACTGTAGTTCATATACAACCCAGGCAGCTCAAACATAACTCACATTTTTTTTTAGGTTATGCTTAAAGTGACTCTGTTTTAACCAATCATTATTCCAAACAGGAATGCCTGGTAAATAAGCTAGTGAATAGTTAGGCCACTTTGGCTGATGTTCGCTACAAAAACCAACACTTTCAGGACTATTGATCTCCTTGATCCCCACTGCACACAGCGGTTCCTCTCACTGACCTTCACATCACTACTCTGTCCTCTATTATCCAGTACTGGCTGCATAGCCTTAATCTAGGTAGGTTTACTTATAGTGACAACAGTGTATCATGCCTGACCAATGTCAGCACCACTGGTTATATTCTCCATCAGGAGCTAAAGTGTAAAGGTGCCCATACACCTTACGACCATTGCAAGACTTTTGTCTTGCGATGGTCATAAGCTTATTAAAAGCTTGTACGATCTGCCTATCTTGGACAGGGAGATCGTACTTGCGATCAACGCAAGCCCGCCCATGAGGGGCGGGCTTGCGATGACCGCAATGAGGGGCGGGCTTCCGATCACTGCAAACATGTACACACACTGGCCCGTTCAGCAGTTGTCGAACAAGCAGGCCACGATTCTCGGCGGGTTTTCAAGCCTGCTTGTTCGACGGAAGACGTGCGACCGTACAGTAGAAACGGTCGCACGCCTTCCATACACTGTACGATTATTGTACGATCGCGGGATTTACCGTGATTCTCGTACGAGAGTCGAACAGTGTATGGGCACCTTTAGTGTGACAGCACAGGAGCACAATCAGGAGACCTCATAATAGAAGGTGTCTTAACAAGGACTTTCATGACAGATTTACCAGTAATTCTTTTTATGAAAGCTGCAGGTTTAAAAAAGTCTGAAAAGAACTGTGTAAATTGTATCACTTTAATTATAAAACTGATTGATTGGGTTAAGAACTAGAAACTTTAGGCTAGGTTCACACCAAAATACATGTGTTAACAAATGTTGCTGTGCAGTGTGTTAATCTGCCATATCATTCAATGTGTTGCTAAGAATTACAGTCAAATAACTGGAATGGCAAAATGTAAATACACTCAGCAATGCAGCAAACAGGACCTTTACACAACTGAATGTAACCAAATGCATTGGCTTACTGAAAAATAAAGTATCTTCTCTTGCCTCTGCAGCTTTTTGTGTTTGAAAAATTATTTCCATGCATGGAGGCATATTTATTGTAGACAAGCGAAGCCATTAGCCTTTTTCACCCATGATCAGGGACAGATTTGCACTCTCTGGTGCCCCAAATTCAGGTTTCTTACTGCGCCACTCTCCCCGCCAACCCCCCCTCCCAATGGAAAATAGCAACCAGGTGGCGTGGGCGGCAGGATATTGTTTTACCTTTTTCTTCTTAATTTTTTTATCACTTTTTAATTTTTTTTAATTGTTATATTTTTTTTAAACTTTTTTTACATTTTTATTTATCTTATTATCTTTTACTTTTTTATTTTCTAATTGTTATTCTTATTATTGTTTTAATTCTTACTAATTTTATAATTTTTTTTTACTTTTTATCAATTTTCCATTTTTTTTAATTTTAATTTTATTTCTTTCCCCCTAACTTTATTGCTATCACACAGGAGCATTTGGAGGTGACAGGTTCTCTTTATTGAACCTGTCACCTCCAATACACTGTTCTGGCTCTCCTGTGAAAGCTGAGATGGGAAGGCTGCAAGTGCAGTTCTCCTGTCTCAGTGTTCACACGGAGCAGAGCGGAGAACGGAAGTACTCCTGTCTGCTCCCCACTCTCCATCCTGAAATACTTTGCCATGATCCTGGGTCCCCCAAAAGAGCAGGGGACCCTGAAAACCACAGCTAGGAAGGAGGCGGCCAGCGGGGACAGAGGCAGCCGGTGGCGGGCCATGGAGGTGGGGTGGCAGGAGGGACGGATCTACAGGCATATCACTTGTACTAAACGAGCAGGGCTTAGTGTAGAAAAAACTATCCGCCCCGCAGCTGTGCCGCACCTATACTTCCTGCTGCCCCAAGACCAGGCCTCGGTGGCATTGTGGGAAATCTGGCCCTGCCTATGATGGTAGTCTACAAAACATTTGTAGAAAGGTCATGTAAAGCTCGTATACACAAACTAAAAACATGTGCAAGAGTTTTAATTTCCCCAAAATACTGCAATATTGTTTCAAGATGAATTCTAGGCAGATATAAAAACACAAATAAATGCAGCAATGACATCTTGAAACTTTTTTTAATGCAAGCTCTGTAAATAACTGAATATAACTTGGTATCAGCCTCTTGCAGTCCCTGTACAGAAGGCTAAAGTGTGAGAGAAAGAAGCAGTACAAGGAGTCATTCGGTTCATATGCTGACAAGAAGCATGCTGATAGAGAGAGCAGAGTGACAGAGGGATGAGCTCAACACTGTGCTGCTTCTTCTTTCACTTTCCAGTCATAGGCTGGGGCGGGTCTAGGATGACCCCCAAGAAGATACTGCCCACCAGACTAAGGATATCTAGTGACACCAAAAGGTACTCTGGGAGAAATCACTGGATTACAAGTGAATATTGTAACAAAGGTTGTGTTACGTTATCTTTTAATAGGCCATTCATTTTTATCATGTACATTTTGGCTGGAGTTCTGCTTTAAGGGCCTGTAAACACTTGAATAGGGAGAGAGGGTTTAGGGCTTAGGACATCCATGAGAAAAAAAAAATAGAACAGACTGCAGACTCACCAGTCCCTTTTCACTATTCCACAGTGCAGGATCGATAGGAGCACATGCTAACACTGGGCATTTAAGCAACAGCTCAACAGGGATAGGCATGAGATCTTCAGTAGGAGAAAAACCCGACTTGTTCCTGAGGTCCATTCTATTCCAGGCACCACCAGCAGCCATCAGCTTCCCAGGTTCTCCTCCTCAATCAGTATTAGGCCTCCTATAGGCTTAAGGCCTAGCAATGCATTTCCCGTACTTGAACATTCCCACCCCCAGGCCTAAGCCTAGGCGGCAGGTTGAAACTCCAAACAGACTGGAACTAGACTGAGCACATGGCAATTCCCCTAAGTATATATCACTTTCCCAGCATGCACTTCTGGTCATTAACCCCCAGTGATTGGCTGGTGAGCCACACACACACACTCATAATGTCTTCCCATTGGATGTCCCACACTGCAGCAGAGTCACACCTCACTCAAGCAGGTACAATCAATGCTAGAACACCTGGAATTAACCAGATAATGCCAACTATAATTCAGCCAGACTGACTACAGTTCTGGCAACACTAAACTTCTAGTAGCCACTCCACAAAAGGTGGTAGGGGCTACACTTGCCTAAGCATTTAAAATATGCTCACACAGCGCAAAAATAAAGAGTTTTGAAAATGTTTATAAAATGCTATGCAGTGCAGGCCTATTATTTCAAGTGCTTCTGATGGGAACTAGTCACATTTACCATTTAAATGGAGCAAAGTGCAGTAATCTATTACAGCTAATCAGAACTCAACTTTCAATGGACTGGCTTTAAGAAAGTAAAATCCAGCTGTTTGATATGGGCTATTGCAAATTACTCATTGTTTTTTGTTCTTTACTTTGTCTTTTTGAACTAGCCAATAATGTCAAATTTTTATATCTTATATACAGTATGTGCAGATTCATAACAAATTACATTTTTTTGTTACCTTAAATTAATATAATTTAAGATGGTCTGGGTAGTTTCTGATTTGTTTTTTTTCTTGGTTGAGTTTTATCAGTGCATTTCAATATCTTGTTCGATTTTTTTAGATCTGATTTATAATCATGAGTGGCAGTCACAGTAAATCAGAACCTTTGAACTAACCTCTTGGTGGTTAGTTCAAAGTTGCATCTCTATAGTCTCTCTTAATGCATTATATAATTCCTTAAAGAGAACCAGTCACAAAAGACTTATGCAGCAATCTGAATATGCAAAAATCTCTATAATTTAGGGCTTGCTTCTTTATATTAGGTTTGACTCATCAACTTCACAGTCAGGGGACAATAAGTTTGATGGCTGTTGCTCTGGAGCTGCAGCCCCTTTCCTTCCAATGTGTAAGCTGTACTCCAAGTGTCCGCTGGAGGCCACCATGAGTATGGCTTACCTTTAAGAATAAACAGGGCCGTGGTACATATGTGCAGTATAAAAAAGAGGCGACTGGGAGGTTAATGGAGGAAAGATCACTGGATAGGGGAGGGAGATCAGTATTATCCCAGATTGGCTGCACTTATCGGAATGGGGGGGATTTATTAACTGACAACTTCGACAAAGGTAAATTTGTCTTTTAAACAGAAAAACCGTGTCTGTTCTGCTTTGGGCTATAACTTTATTTGACTTCATCTATTAGTTCCACCAAATGAAACCCCCCTTTCCAAGGAGAGGGTCCTTACTGGTCAATGATGCAGTCTACTAACAGAATATCTTACTTTGCGTGACCTCATGGATAAGCTATGTTCAACTGTGTTCAGTCTAAGTCTAGGATCCGAGGGGCTCCACAAGGACTCAGAGATTGATTTATAGACATTTTTGGGGTCTCAACAAGTTCACTTTAAAGAAAGAAAAGCCTCTTATTTAATAAAAAAGCAATTAAGAAATGACAAAAGTACAGTGGAAGTTATTGTATTTAGATGTTGCTTAAGATAGACTATGCAATCTAAGCCTCTCATTAGGAGGAGTGGTTTAATGTGCTCCCTTTACCTTCTGCACTAATATCAACTGCTCATAAATGTGAATAAGCTGTTACCTTGTGTACCTGTGAACTGAAGAACAGATAGAGCATCTTGTCCTTATGTGAGGCCAGCTGCTGCTTATTACTAAATGTAATAGACTTTGCAGAGTGTGCAATCATCTGTATAGCATTTAGTATGCTTTGCAGAACTTAGGAAGTACCTAAAAAAAGATTAAAAAAAGCACAAGTATGTTTGTAAAAGAAAAATAAATTGTAAGCAACTTTGTCTGCTAATGCTTAACATTTCTTAGTAGACTGCTTTTTATGCCACTTTATCTTGGTATGATTTAGATGAAATTAAAAGAATCAAAGGGTACAAAAAGTCTATTTACCCTGGGTACACCAATAGAGGAAGCCACCTTTAGGCCCCATTCACACCTAGGCGTATTGTAATATGCGCGTCTGTCGCGCGACCGTCACGTGGTAAAAAAAAGTCGCGCGACCGCCGCGCGATTCCAAAGGCTACTTGGCAGTATCCAAATGGAAAACGCCCTACAAAACGGCCCAAAGTAGTCCCGGGACCTTTTCAGGCGTGGGCCGTTTTGTAGGGCGTTAGGGACGGGCGGAAATACGGCGAGATGGGAACGAGGGCATTGACTACAATGCAATTTATATTTTTGACCGTTTTGTAGAGCATTCGTCGAGCGTAGAACGCCCTACAAAACGGTCAGGTCTGAACGCAGCCTAACAAGAAAGCAATCGTAGCAGATATGCCGGTGTTGGCTGCAATGTTGATGAAGGCATATTCCATTGTTGGGTGGAGAGTAAAGCAAGTGTGGCTTTAGACATGCTAGAAACATGGCAGCTTGTATATTTGCTTGTTTCCAAAATTACGAGGGTATTAATAAAAAGGCAGATAACTGCTGGGTAGCCATGCTGTTAAACACTTGCCATCAAGCCTAGATGTGAAGATTTAAACCCTTCAGAAAGGTATACTTTTTTATCAGGTTATGTCCTGATTAATTTGCAGGAACCGTTGTGCCGAACAGAAAGAAATACTTCTAGAAATGAAGCCTCTTTGCTCTTCTTTGTTTCATTCCTTTGGTTCCTCTGACAGGTTTCACGAGATTAGCAGCTCTGCCAGTCTCTTCAACTGATATGATGCAATTTTGTTTCAGGCACAGTGTTGAGCTATCTCACAACAGATAAATAGTTTGACAACAAAGGTGGGTAACTCACAGGTGGTACTTCAACATACACGTCTTACAAATGAACATATTAAAAAATAGGAGACTAGCTACTTTGCAGCTTAGCTGTGACTGGGCATTTGTTTGGGAGGAAGTTTGGCACAGATAAAATATTGTGGCAATTCACAAACTGATTACACTGGAACACTGGAATTTTACAGCACAACACATTTAGCTACTCGCACAGGTCATCAGCCAAGGGATTCTCCTGTGCACTTGGACTTTGACACCTCTGGGCAGCTAATTATTCTGTTGTGCCCAACCCTGCACAGCACTTGTACATTATGCTGACCACTGAAAGAGGGGCCAATCTAATAGAGCAGGCACACTCGCCAGATGCCTTTTCCCAGTGAAATTACTGTAGAAAACTTGAAAATTAGTTTATGATGAGCTGGAGAAGTTGCTTGGAAAAGCAGAGAAACATCTTCAATGTTACATAGCAAGTCCAGTTGAATGTGACTAATTAGTAGCTATTGTAGCAGCTATTGTTTAGAAACATTAGAAACTGACTTCCCTCATAGCTCCCTATTACATTAATACAAGTGAGTTCCCTATCCTTTTCCTTGTACTTCTTTTTGATGTTGTTGTTTTAGATACTACTTAAGTCTTGCAAAATCAAACTACAGCATAGGTGTAACACTTAATATATGTTCCTCATCTTTTTCTACTTACTCCTGAGTGACATTTCCCTCATGGGTCACATACAGCAACATGATAAGTTTAAAGTTTAAATCTGGGCACCTCTTAAGAAGGCCTCAGTAGGTTATAAATATCAGCTGCCAATCACAGGACTAAAAGGTGTGCTCTATGTTTATTTTTATTTTTTCTTTGGTGCATAATGTAAATGTTATTAGCTTTCTGCTGTTGATAGCACTGTCAGTGGGCGGGTGTTCTGCTTCGATAGAGGCAAATTACTTGTTTACTAGCCCAATGGGTGGGGCATTTGTACAGGTCTTCTATGTAAATATGGCATTATGTAATTCCATTATTCTTTTGGAAGACTTGATTTGCATGCATAAAACTGCACGTATAGTACTTTGTCTTTATGATCCCTAAATAGTGGATAATATCTAAAACCAAAACCTTAATCTGCACAGATATCACACCCACCAAAAAATAGAAATGCCCCAAAACACATCCTTTTTTTTTTTGCATAGCAAATAATATAGTAATTAGTGTGTTGCTGATAGTGGGTGGTTACTTGACAATAAAAAAAAAGTTAAAAAGGATTGCTACATTTCAAAACACATAACTTTTGAAGTACAGGGCAGGTAGAAATGTATGTTTCACTTGCTTAAAGCTTTACAGACCCGTTTACAACCTAAAGAGTCATAGAGGTTGATTTACAAAAGACAAATAGGCTGTTTGCTCTGAAAGGGAATTTTGCACTTTGCAGGGGAAGTTTTCCTCACTTGGTAATTGTGGTGAGATTTCAAAGAATACCCAATCATGTGAAAAATAAAATATAAAAACACAGTATTTTAACTTGCATATTATTGGATGACAAAAGTCAGCAGAGCTTCACCTCATTAAGTAAACCAAGGGGAAACTTCATTTGCAAAGTGCAAATTCCCATGCAAAGTGAACAGCCATTAGTAAATCAACCCCATAATATCACAGTAGCCAAATCATTCTAAGGCCCCTTTCACATGGATGTGAGGGATCCATCTTGTGATGGAGTTAAAAACTAAAATTACTGGACCCATGTTGGTCTATGGGGAGTCGGATGTAAAAGGATATGTGCCTGTTTTTACCAGATTACCCCTCATCCGCCACGATCAGGTCCACCAAAACAGAACTCTGTTCCCGCTTGTTTTTTTGTACCTGGCCAGGGTCACGGGTACTCGCATGTAATCAGACGCTAATAGACTTGCTCTAGGATTCTGATCAGATCTATCTAAAAAACTGACAGACGTACCTGTTTGGAATGCCCATGTAAAAGGGGCCTAAATCACAAAAAAAGAGTCAGAAAAACTTTGTTACAGCCTGCACTGCTATTACATTTACAATAACAAATGCTGCTGTTGGTCGATTGAAAAAAAAAAAAAAGAGATGTCTGAAGAAGATGATAACAAGAAGAAAGCAACATCAACATCACTGTAGGATCTGGCCAGAGCTGCAGCAGTAAGCTGATTGAGGATGATTAGGATTCAGAAGAAAAAGGGGATTAAAAAGTCATGGGGAAGCCCTCTACAGCAGTGCTGATAATGTGAGCTCTGAGAATGTGGACCAGTAAAAAGAGCAAGCTATTTGTCCAGATGAGAAGGCTTAGGGAAACCCTAAGATGTATTTGGCTTGATGTACAGGCGTTGGCACACACAAGCTTCTGCAGTGCATTTACATAAAGGTTTAAGTCTTCTGAAACAACTGTTCTTATTGGCTGTGGGACAAAGTAGAAAAAGCACAGGTAAGCCTAGGAATCATGGAACACATTATGGGCAAACCTGTTGGATGTCATAGCAACATCAAAATTGCACTGACCTTTTGCTGCAAAATACCATGCCCCAATAGCCACCAGTATTGCTTGGAGTCAAACCCCCCCCCCCCCATGGCTGATCTTTCCCCATTACTGACTTACAATGCCTTCTTCTGCATAATGCACTTCTTCTGTGTCTGCGTGCGGAGGTGACCATCTTGGTAGAGGAGCAGGGCTTTTTTTCCTGTCAGAGCATCTCCTGATGACTGATAGTTGAATAATAAGGAATAATAAGGAAGCAGAAGGGAGAGAAAGCACATATTCACAGAATAAATGAAGTAGAAGCACAGAGATCTGCTTCCTTTTCAGCAAGAACAGTGAGTAGCACGGAAGTGACATCACCAAATCATGCCTCCAAATCTTGTACAACTAGCAGCCAGGAGGTGTGTTAGATCTCACTATAGCAGATATACTGCTATGAGGCTGCAGGAACAGGAAGTACACTCATTTGTACAAGGAATTCAAGAAAAGGTAGATTTTCCGGGGTACTACTTAGGTACAATTAACATTTCTAGGTGTTCCTTATTAAATGGTTAATCTACACAAGGACCATCCCTACCCTATATGCTGCCTGAGGCACTAGAGTGGGGGAGGCCAGCTCAGTGATATCACCAGTTGTCAGGAACTCGGCAGGATGCCAGCCAGAGTGTCCCGCTCAGCATTCTGGTAAATGATGACGTCAGTGAGCGGGGTGGGAAGCCAGATAGAGTGTAACAGGTTGCTAAGAACTCCTAGTAACCTGGGATACCATGTAAGCCCCTCTGCCACCCCCCACACCTGCTGCCCCCTAATGAGATGCTGCCTGAGGTGACTGCCTCAGGCTTCTTCATTATAGGGATGGCCTTGATCTTCACTTATTGATTTCAAGCCCGTGGTTTTCAACATTGTTCAATATAGTAATGGCGAAATCACACTGATAAAACATGCAGTTGGTAATGAATAAAAAGAAAACAAATATTAATGAAACATGTTTTTATTTCAGATATTTGCAAATATACTGCTTCCTTAACTATCGGTTTATCTGATCCAGAAGAATCTCTTGCAGACTTACGACTTTCATTGTTAGATCATGCATACGATCGAAATGTCGACTATCATGAAGAAAAAAGTACAACATGGGATGATAACGGGGTAATGCACTCACAAAGGAAAGTAAAAGAATTCCTAGCTCTTTCTACAGAAGGTATTATGACATTCTATAGTCAGTGTGTAGGATCAATCTTATTTTATTTAAGTATTTCACAATGTAACAACAAGATAGTAATATACATGTTCTAAAAGTACAAATTATAAATCTAATATCGTCCTTTAATCATTTTCATGTGATATTAATTTAATAGAGCACAAAGTTCCAATCTGTATGCCATGACACTCCTATATCTCATAATAACAGAAGTGATGCGTCACCTCCTTGCTGCCTTGACCCACCTGCAGTGGACAAATCTTCATTGACACTGGAAATAAAAAATGCAGTAATTATTACATGATATGCTATTGATATGCTATATTGATCTTGTAAACAGTCCCTGTGTATATTTGAAATCAACATACGTTTTTTGAATTGATGAATTATCTTACATATTTTTGGGGGACCTTGTATAAAATCCTAATTTATAACAATTACGCTAATATGTAACCTTTCTGTGATGTTACTAAGTTGATTCACCTTGCTCATGGTCAACTTTTTCACTAGGCCTTCTCCATCCCACGACACCTGAACTCCAGGATGCAGTTGCTACTCAAGATAGATATTCATACAAAGAGGAAAATGATCATCAGCATTCCTCCACAATAGTAAGTTCCATGCATGAAACAACACCATTTACAGGATGCAGTACCTTGATTTATGATTACAGTATACTCAACAGTAATTACTTTTACAAGAGAGAATCACGTTTTCTAGGGAATTATTTTCCCACTATGTATACAGTATATAATACTCATTTGTTTATAATAATTAACCATTGTCTTCTTTCTGCTCCATACTAAAAGCTGCATTCAGACAGGTCTCAGTGACCATCAGCAGGTGCTTGAAAATAGATGTCATGGTAAAGCTTTGTTTGTTACCACATTCCTGTTGTTGTTACTTCATTCCTATGAATCCTATCTCTTTCCTTGGAAACAAACAGCAGTAATGTGATTTTTAAAAACACATTTTTAAGTGGCAAAAGCAATTGTTTTAATCACAATATCATAATATATGCAATTTGAATACAAAATAGTATTAGGAAATTCAAATTTAATACCAGATGATGATTGCATCTGTTCACTCAATGCATACATGGCCTTAGAAGCTTTTCCTATAAGAAAACAGTGTTAAACATTGCTGAAATCAGAGCAGTAGCTTGTAGCCTGAGCAGAGTGCTGAAAGAATATGTATCCCACTGTCAGTAAACTAACAAATATTATTAAACATGGTATGAGCTGCCACACATTGCAATTATATCTAAATTGCTACAGTCGGCAGAAGGTGCAGTTTAAAATAAAATGAGATTTAAAAGTCATCTAAGCCCAATAACAAAAATGAAATACTGTATACCACAGTGTATTATTCTTTAGATGTTGTGGCTGTATTTTACTTTGTTTAGCTTTTTTTCCCTTTATTTTCATCTCGTGATCCTGCCAGCAACACATTCCCTGTACTTCGGTGACAATGCTTACTCAGAGCAATGTTTCTATGAAAGAGCAGAGTTGTCAACCTCACGCAGGACAAAACACCAACCCCTCTCTTCATCTCTATTACAAAAGTTGGTTGTAGTTCATGAAAGAGAACTGGGCAGGACTAATAATTCTGTTTGATAATATACTTCATAGGTCACATGACATTACTGGAATATTAGCAGGAAAAACAAGGTTTTTTTTTCTGCTTATTGAACAGATGCAACAAAATTATTTTAATGGTATATTTGCATTTTGACACTTCTGTCTAAGATGATAATATCACTGCAATGACAACTCAATTTGTTTTAAACATGGTCCCTTCTAATTCTGGTCACATGGTATTCATATTTTAATGTGATGGTGTTATTGTAAGATAAAAATAATAATAATACTATTGTAAGATGCTGATGTAAGAAGTAATGGTGTCTAAAGGGAAACTGTCATAATGTGTGAATGTGAGGGTCTATCATTATTTAAGATGATGGCAAGCTCAAGGCCATGTTTTTTCTATGTTTAAAAACCTGTGACCATGATGACTAACGCAAAATGATTGGCTTGTCTTGTCAATAAAAGGCGAAACAGGCTTTTATTGGCTTTTTAGATCGCATTGGACTGTCACAGAAATTCCCCTAGCTGCTCTCAGAGCTGTGCTTGGTGTTATCATATGGGCTAGTGAATAATTATTAACAGGTCTCTCTGGAGGTCTCTCTACAGGGATGCCAGTATGAATAACTGAGGTTACCAGATGGCTTCAGGTCAGAAGGGACAGATGAGTGAATTTTCATTAACTCACAGTTTATTGGATTATGTAATGCAATTACCCATAAAGGTGCCTTTACTATTAGTTATGGTGGTTATTGACCTATACATCATTCTAATGATACACACAGTGGACTTTCAGGAAGTGCTTGTATATATATGATAAATTGGGCTTGCATTGTAATAGAGTGCTTGTAATTTGCATATAACATATACATACATTGCATACATTCATAAAAAAAATTACAGGTACATTATTACATACAATAAATCAGTACATTAATGAACATATATCAATTATCTATCTATCTATCTATCTATCTATCTATCTATCTATCTATCTATCTATCTATCTATCTATCTATTTATCTAATATCACATTTGATCGAGGACATAGGTTTAAAAAATAGTCATTTGGCTGCACACTTTAAAAGTGTCTATGGCCAGGGACACCCCATCCGACTGGCCTCTTGTAAGCAGGCAGCTCTGATGTCACTACCTCAGCATTGCCTTTAGTATGAGGCCTTAACTAGAGACAAAGATAGACTTGTCTCCACCACACTCGGGTCCACAGTTTGGTGGATCAGTGGAGTGGAAATGCTGCATTTATATTGCCCAGTACACTATCAAGAGCCAGCCCACTGACTGTCTTCATACAGTGGGTCCTTGGGAGCAAATCTTGTGCAGTAGAACTACAACATGCTAATGAAATGTTTACATAAAACCTTTCCATTTGGGAGGGAGCTTGGCATATACAATTTTTAGTGTCTGGAGTTCAGGATTAAACGGTTCAGACTCCTGCAGCATTAGGAGAAAAGGATATGCTTTTCGCCCTTTGCCTTTTTGACACTGAAATGTGTCCCTGTCATGGAAAGGTCAAGCACTGGACAGCCATGCAATGGAAAGGTTTTAACAAAACACTTCAGTGTTAGTACTTTTTCCCAGCCCACCATTTATAGCATGACATTTTATCCAGCCCACTTTCCCTTCCAGTAGTAAAAAGCATGTGTTGTTTTGTCTCATGTACATGCAGTGGGTGTAGACAAACAAATAAAAAAGTAAACCAGCGACTAGACTTCCACATGCTTCATTTCCTGTGACATTCCCAGCTTTCCTCCACAGAATTTAAATCTATTCCCCTCGCCTTTTTAAAATCAAGTAAAATAACATGTAAAAGAAAAGCAGAAATTTGTTTTTTTTATACAATTGCATCTGGGTGTTTTTTTATTTAATATTAATAATACCTTTAATACATATAATAAAGGATGAGGTTCAGGTTCGCTGCTACCATGGGTTTTAAGTTGAATCCTGCAGGTTCGGGAATTTGTGGGTTTTGGATAATTTTTTCATTTTTGGGCAGATTAGCCCAGAATCATTTTTTAATAAGGGGGCTTTTGGATAAGCTAGCTCCCTCACTATAAAAGGGGGGGGGAGGTTACATGGCATTAATAGAGTCAGTGAATTGGAAGCTGCTGTAGGATAGTAAAGCTGACAAACTAAATAGGGAGAGATTAGGGTCAGTTAGCAAACTGTAGTGCTGATTTCTAGATCTTTGGACAATTAACTTCTTTCATGGTTTTTTTTGTTATTTCTTATTATGGGGGATTTGGAGGTCAGCGGCTACTTTTAGCTGCTGTCCCATCAATAGCAAACATTTCTTGCTGCAAGACTTCCCTTAAAAATGGGTTTGGGTTTTTCATTTATTTTGAGGCTTTATTTATTATTTATGTTGATAGGGCCTTTATTTTAGGAGCTGCCTTCTATTTGCAGCATGCTGCTCTTTCGTTAAAGGATTTTCAATGTTGCCCTGTTACACTGTGGTCTACTATGACTTCCTGGACATATTTGACCATTTAAAAGCAGTAATGCATCTGCTACTTTTCAGCACTTCATTAGTGATACTTTTAGACACTTTCTACACCTGTTTGTCATTGTATACCTAGATGACATCCTGTCAAAAAGTTTCCCAGTCAATTTAGACAAATGTGAAAAATCTGAAAAATTTGAATTTAAGCATCAAAGTATTCAATTCTTGAGATACAATTTTTAGTGAGCGTATTGAGATGGTTCCCCGAAGGTCACAGTGGCCAGGCCCAAATGATAACAATAAAAACACAAAACGCACAGCTCTTCCTCTTATGTATCCTTGTAATCCACATTCTTCTATTTCAAAGTTTCTATTCGGGTTTTTCACAAACGTGGGTCCGTATACATAGCTACGGGACCATGCATTATACATATCAGTGAGTATACAGGTGATCAACATATGTAACTGATAATATTATACTTGGTCCTGTATTACATTGTAGGTGAGGAGACTATATTGAGCAACCTATCTGAGTCAGGTTGGAGCAACCTTAACACAAAATTACTAACGTCTGCTCAGTTCAGAAATACAACATTCCATATTAGTATGTGTTGAAAAACATGATAACAAGTAATCCACATTGTTTGCACGGATAACCCTCTTCTGACGTAATTGTCTCAAAAACTGCAAAATCAGCACACAATGTTCTTCCAATAGAAAATCCAATTTTATTCCACATGCATCTGTACAAAAGCAACATCTGACACGTTTCTGACTTACTCAGCCTTAGTCATAGCTATGGCTGAGGCAGAAATTAATCAACAGTTGTTTTTTGACCAAATGAGGGTTCGGCAGTTTGTGGGATTTGTGAACGTGTAAAAATGTACTAAAGGGTTGTGTGCAATCATCACTCCCATTATACAGCTTACCAAACAGAACAACCATTTTTACTGGACTTCTGAAATCCAGTCAGCTTTTTTTTTTAAACAAACTTTATTCTGTTTTCTCGGCCCTACCCCAAGGGGTTCGGCCTTTTCTTCCACAGCATAAAATGTACACAGTATGAGGCTATTTACAGTAACCCCAACAATTGTACCAGAAATATCAAACTTAAACATTTCAACATTCCCATTGTTCCCAAGCTGGTTGCCACTCTTGCATTAGTTATTGTATGCTATTAGAACATGCCAGTTACTACTCTTTTTTTTTTGTTTTGTTTCATACACTATGCTATTGTCTAGCCGTAAACTATCACTAAAGCCTCAGTTCGCGTCAGGGCACTTCCAGGACCCCCAAGCTCCCTGTCAGTTTTGCCTTGAGATACCAGTTTGAGTACTTGAAGGGTTGCATTATTGTCGCTAATTCTGTTTCATCATACGATGCTTCCAAGAAGTATTTCCATCATTTGAAGAACTTAGCAGTGAGTGCATCAACATGCATTTCAGTTTCAAGTTTCTCCCTCAGGAACAAGATCCTCAATTCCGTGATGATGCTGGAGATTGGCGGGGGGGAGGATTTATTCCATGCTCTCATTATGCATCTTCGTGCCGCCAATAGGCAAAGATGCATCCAATCCTTGCCCCTTTGGGTTGAACAGTGAGGGTCTACTGCGGAATACTCAGGTGCGCTGAACAGATACAGCAGAGGATTCTGTATCGGTGTCCACCGTAAGACTGTAGTTCTGTATGTAGTAACGTCTGTCCAGTACTGTCCCATTGACGGGCAGTCGGGCACGTCCATAGGCAATGAGCCAACGTGGGGCGGGAGAGACCGCTTTTAGGGCACACTGATATGAGTCGTTGCTCCCCTGCTCCCACCGGAAGAAAGTATGCCACATAGGCCCGGTACATTATTTTAAACTGGGTCTCCCTCCAAGTTTCATTAGTGACCAGTTTGCGTATTAAGTTGTAGCCCTCCACGATGTGCTCCACTAGATCCGGGGTGGGAAAGTCCTTAGCCCATTCTTTGATATTGGATGATGATAAATTAGCAACGTAAGTTAGCTATCAGTTGCATCAGGGGGTTTGTGCCAAATATGTAATCTAAGCGGGCGAAGCAGTCATGTACTCTGGAGAAATGAGTAAAATCAGATTCCAGGGGATGCATTATCCTCCAAAAATCATGCAATCCCAGTGCAGAAGCCAGTTCTGCCAGTGGGGATTGTGAGCCAGAGCGCGTGGGTTGCGAAGTATGGGGGGCACTAGGCGTTCTCTTTCAGTCCTCCAGGGTATTCATAGTGCAATTAAAGTCCCCCCCTACCAGGTGGTGCAGGTTGGCAGTTTTTGCTAGCCAGGAGATCACCTGTTGGAAATGAGATTGGGTTGGCGAATTGTGCATATATATATTAGATATTGCCAATTCCACATCAAAGTATTTTAGATATAATGTTAGCATCCGTCCCTCATCATCCCTTTCCACCCTGACCACCTGATATGGGAGTCTCCTATGCAGTAGAATCACTACTCCCAACAATTTTTTCATAAATCCCCTCATCTGCGATCACTTCTTGCAGTGACATGGTGGCAGGGGTCTGCTGTGGTGAGGGAACGCTGGCGTCCGCCATCTTGTCCCCACATGTTGCCCTCGTTTCACCGCTGGATCGCGGCACCGAAAGCGAGCGGGTCCTCGCCCCCGCTAAAAAACGGCAGCCCCCTCCGCTCGGTTAGCGTCTCGGGCGGTGCGGGCGGGCAGTATCGCCGGTTTTAAATAACGTTTATGGCCGCGGCTGCAGGAGCGCTCTCTCTCTGCAGCCGATCACATGGGCGCTGGAACCGGAAGTCTCCAGTCAGCTTTTGATCAGCTTAAAATCCTTTTTCTAGCATGACCTATTTTGGAGTTATCCAGATCCAGCTCTGCCATATATTCTTGAGGTGGATGACATCAAAAACACTGTTGGATCAGTCCTGTCAAAACATCACAGCAAACATACCTCGGCAAAGAGAAACTATGGTAGATTAGGAGCTGGATGAGCTCCTAATGAGCTCATCAAGCTCCTGATGTAATGAGCAAGTCGTCACTAGAGTAGTGGAGGTGTCTTCTGGAAGGAGCAGCTCAGCATCCCGCAGACCAGAAAGGCACTTGTGCCGCTCCATGCCACTTGTCCACTCTATCAGGGGCCCAAGGCTGCAGGTGTAAGAGAGGCCATACTCATCTCTTCAGGCTCCTCTGTGAAGTACATGACATGCTGTCTGTGTTCCTCTTAGGTAGATTCACTCTCTGTAATTGATCACCAATGTTACCAGGAATGAAAGTGAGGTTAGATCCAAAATTTTGAGTTGTCACTAGACCGGAGGAAATCTTCCATTGAGGACACTTGTCCCTAAGACAACTATCTAAGAGGAAATTCCAAGTACATTGGAACAATATCCCCTCACTTCCTGTTGAGTCCCAGTGGAGGATGTACAGGGAAATCTCCCTAATGAGACAGAAATGGCAAAAAAAAACTATCAGCAGGTTTAATCTCCTCCTACTTTATATAAAATAGAAAGTTTAGATGCACTTTAATCATAAATACAGAATGACTGTCACAAGGGAGTAGAAAGATTGTACTTAAATTGTAAATTTGTTTATTTGCAGTAAATATTGTCATTAATTTATTTCACAGCAGTTCTTTTACTTCCTGTAGTTTACAGGTGTTGAAGAAAATCATCATAAAATCCGAGAACATCTGCATCATCCACCTAAAGCTCACACAAATTACAGCCATACAATGGACTCTTCGGTCTGCTCAGAATCTTGTTCATCAAATATTGATAAAGGTACCTCTTCTGAAAATTATATTCAGTAAATATAATATTTCACTTTTTATATTAGTTTTTCTAGCATATATATTTGGATTATTTTCATATCCCACAAATATATGTAGATGCTGCAGCTATGGCTGCAGCTATGGATATGAATATTAGCATTGTTGTCAACATTGAATACAGTTTGTACACATTCTCTACTGAAAAAGATATTGACTAGGAAACCATGACTTACTGATCACTATTACACAAAACATTATATATCTGTTACTTTAAATGAAAGTGTATTACAAATCACACAAAGGCCAAATACTGAGCATAGCTAAGTTACAAAAGGTCTCATAGATCCCTGAGTCCTCTCGTTAGTACTCCTAATAACGAGAGGACTCAGGGATCTATACACACACACACACACACACACACAATAGGTTGGACTTGATGGACATGTGTCTTTATTCAACCTCAAATACTATGTAACTATGTAACTATGTCTAAAAACAAAATGATCATATTGCCTTTAGCAATCAAATGCTTTTATTTTTAAAATGAATAAGAAGGAAGAATCTCTTTGGCTATTATATTCATCGTTAACACAGGCAATTCTTCTAAGTGAAACTTTATTAAATGATGGCCACTGGGTCATATAACACAACTGGGACAGTTATAACGAAAGTCCACCTAACAAAATTAGTCCAGAGAAACCAGAATGATAAAAATAGAGTTTTACACATTCTAGATTCTAGTCTAAAGTTGAGCTGCTCATGTGCATTGGGTGGTGGTACATTCAAAACTAAAATGTTGATCATTTTTCAATAATTGCATAAATATGCATACTTACAGAAAAGTGTATGCATGTATGCAGAGTGCAAATATCCCAGCTTGCCTTTGCTTGAGGAAACAATGGTGAATAGCTTGAAAATTCCAACCTGGCTAATTGGCATTTCCCATAATATTGTTTGGCACTGGGTGTCTACATAAGTGAGAATGAGCCCAAAGATGTAATTCAATACAATAGAAACTGTGACAGCTATTTTATGTCTATTGGCACCTCTAATATAGTGCACAAAAAATACTACTACTCTACAATCCTTTAAAAGTGGATAGTAAAGCTGGTTATATTTTGTTCTGCCCTGGTATGCATAGGTTATAAATATTGTTTAATACACCCTCTCTTGAGCATGGTTCTTTGGAACACTAGGGTTTCTCCAGAGGCCGCTACACATTCCATGAGAAGTAAGCAGCAGTGGTTTGATCTCCCACCTGACATTGCTATTATTAGTTAAATTTCATGATCATTGCTGAAAATAATTTTATCATACTGGAACTTTTTACCCCAACCTGTCCGTTTGTCTCCCACTCTGACTGCCTTTAGGCGATCCCTTAAGCATCATCTCTTCAGGGAAGCCTATCCCACCTCAACCTAACCTCTCAACCATCACATTCTCAGACAATTCACCCCCACACACCTACCTCCTCATGTATCACTTCCCCCTCCCTTTTAGTTTGTAAGCCATCATGGGCAGAGCTCTCCTTACCATCTTGTCTTGAATTGTATTGTAATTGTAATGTCTACCTTATATTGTAAAGCGTTGCGCAAACTGTTGGTGCTATATAAATCCTGTATAATAATAATAATAGTAATACTGAGCGTGGGGAGTGTAAAAAAGATCCACTCTGGATTTCAAGTACCCCAAGTATGCCACATTCTTTATTCTTTTAATTGAAAATTGTAATGTTTTAATGAAAATTATTTCTAGGGTTCTTCTGCGGTGAAAAGGTTGAGAAAGGCTGGTTTAATACATTGAAGGATATACTATGCCGCTTTGTCTTTTATAAGTTACACAATTCATTTACATGAAGCAACTGAAATATTTTAGAACTGCAGCTCTGCTGAGAAAATAATATCAAACTGTGCTGCTTGTTGCCTCCTTATTCTTATATTTGTTTGCGGAGAAGAGAAAATGTATGAAGAATTTATATTTCTGTTTTTAATTATGGTCTATAAGTCTACATGTAGAAGTAGAAAGCGGGAGCTTGCTAGTCACAAAATGATTTCCCATTCTTTGACATAAGATTTTTCCTCATAGCACACCTGATTCAAAATATCATAAAGTAAGTTTTATTAGGTAATTTGTATTATCATAAAAATAAACTGGTAATAGTTTCTGCTCTGGGTTGTTATCTTTTGCCTTTAGAAGTGAAAGAAAACCATATGCAGTTATAGGAGCTCTTACACAGTGCCTTTTATTCAGAAGGTTCAGAAATATGAAATCACTGGTTAATTACTGATGCTCAAATAATGATTGCTAAGACCACCTACTAAGCCATAATCTATAGGAATAATGTAATTCAATAGTAATATCATGTATCATCTGAAGTCCTGTTATACTGAACAATGGGCGCATACCCTTCTCCCTCAAGGTGCTTTCAAGTTTCTAATCCTCCATAAAAAACGAACAAATTCTGGCTGTTTCTCTGCTCTTCTTTTCTGAAAAAGAAAGTCCTGGAGCAAAAGCCAAAAGAATAGGCGAAAGGACGGCATGACAGGGGGGGGCAGGCAATCAGGTAGATAAAGGGTTAAGTTAGTCTAAGAGAGTGTGTTAGGAGGGTCACTTACCATGATTGGCTGGGTCAAGTTGTCCAGGAGGAGCATCCAGGGTGGTTAGAGCAGGGGGAGGGGTGGTCCAGGCAGTTGGGAGCCAGCACACGGTTAGTACACTTCCCGCCCTCCCTCCCGTAGTTTTTTTTGTTTTCTGCATGTTATTTCTTTTGTTTTGCTTGTCTTTCAGATGCTGGTTCTCGGTGGCGTTGCTCAGGTCTGCGCATGGCGGGCTACGGTGGGGTGACCCTGTTGGATGCGTCCGTGGTGCGCGGTCCTGCTGTTCTCCAGCGGGTTCAGCAGAGAGAGAGAGAGGTCAGAAATAGGTGTAGGAGGTCTCTGCTTTTACTTCCCATGTTGTCCCTGAGTCGGTGGGTTGCGGCTAGGGGCCAGTGGTTTTAAGGGGGTAAGCAGAGATCTTTTGTGGTTGAGTAAGTGGTGCCTGCGCAGACCTCACACCAAATAATAGTTTACAGATACATTGTTGTTTATGGTCATAATTAATGTTTTAATGGCTGCTACAGCCATTTTATATCCAATCTGGTGTGGTCTATTATTGTAATGTGGGCATTGGTCATGGATGGGTTAGGGGCTGTAGCCAGCAGTGGGTGGCTGGGCAATGGACAGCTGTGCCTTACCCTGTCATGTAGTAAAAGTGAAAGCACAACAAACGTGGTTTGTCTTTAGGTGCAGAACCACCTAGATACACAGGCCCAGAGAGTGAATAAAGGTGAGAAATCACTGTTCTGCCTCATTCCTTTAAGCTTGAGCTATTGAAATCTGTAAAGATCAGAGAAAACTGTGTCTTCTGATCAGTTTATAGAGCACAGCCCAGATCTGAATGATGAGCTATCACCATCTGTTTACAACACGTGCATATTCTCAACCCAGACCAGATGGTCACAGCAAATTATGATTCTCAGCCTTAAGTATCTGCTGCTGAAATGTGAGTTTCAGTTCTTTCTTCTATTTAGTAAGAGAGAGTTTGTAACGTTTTTTACTTTTTTGCTGGAGGATACAGAGATGATTTGAGGATCTACAGCTGAGTGATAAACAAATAATATACATTTTTGGGTATTTGAATGCATTTTTAAGTTTTAACTCCTAAGTTTAGTGTCACTTTAATAAAATGTAATTAAATAAAGTTCTAAAAAAAAAAGTAAACAGTGCAATGTGCTAGCACTTCTACATTTAGTGTCACTTTAATTTTCATGGGCACAGCATGGTGCAAAGTGGTTGTATTGTGCCACATCCCACTGTGCTAAAAAAAATGTACTGCAAGCAGTCTCTTTTTTTTTGGGCACACCACCGCTACACAGTGGTGTGAACTGTGCCAATCGGTGACAAAGCGAATTGCCTTGTTTTGCATTGGGGCTGTGCTGGACAAAACAGCCAGAGCAGCCCAACACATTTGGTGGGAATGGGCCCCTAATCTCTCATTCTCAGCCAGCACTCTCTCCACCATTCACACTATGGGGTCTATTCACAAAGCTGCCGAGGGCAGCCGAGTGAATGACCGATCAGAAGTGAAGTGAGCCGAACACTGTTCGGCTATTCACTTCAGGCTGGTACGGCTGAATTTGTGGCAGCATTAACTCTCTATCCATGCTTTCTTCCCTGGCAGCCACCCCAATCCTAGTCATACTACATTCTTTGATAACTCTCCCCTGACTTTCTAAACTATTTATCTCCCCTCACTGTATACCGAAACTTAATTTCCCATCCCTGTCCATTAGGTATGTCCCGATGCCACTTTTTCAGGCCCAAGTACAAGTACAAGTACATCCCCTCATGTACTTGCCGATACCAATTACCGATACTTTTTCTTAAAGGGACAGGTGACTTTAAATGATCCATAGTACAACTACATGTTATGTACTATGGATCATGGTTTAACCTATTCATGTTAGCAGGGGATAATTGTAACTCTATTACTGCAGTGTACTGGACGTATGTGCTGTATATGTATTATGGATCATGATTTAACCTATTCATGTTAGCAGGGGATAATTGTAACTCTATTACTGCAGTGTACTGGACGTATGTGCTGTATATGTATTATGGATCATGATTTAACCTATTCATGTTAGCAGGGGATAATTGTAACTCTATTACTGCAGTGTACTGGACGTATGTGCTGTATATGTATTATGGATCATGATTTAACCTATTCATGTTAGCAGGGGATCATTGTAAATCTATTGCTGCAATGTACGGGACATTTGTGCTGTATATGTATGTAATGACCCGTGAGGTTATATCTGGACGCTCAACTGTGGAGTCTCCTAGTCTAATGGCAGGGTTCAGTTTTGATTAATTCCTTCATACTCCATTCAGTGTTTAATGGAGGGTTTGGAATCAGTTACATCATTCCCTGCCACTAGGGGCAACCTATAAGTTTAGTATGTTCAGATGAGTGAGAGTATGTGTGCACAACATGCGTTTCCTAGTTAATCCAGCCCAAGTTTAGGTGAGTCAAGTTCTGCAACCCCTCAAGACACGTACATCCCAACACAGCAGGATAACAGTGCCTTATGAGAACCACAGTACCCAGCTCACACAACGTCACTTGAATAAGGGTGAGATAAGCAGGTGGTTTGTTCTCGAGGTAATGGTTCAATAAAGTCCCAGTGACTAGTTTGGCAGCGCTTCCTAGCAGCGCAGAGAATCACAACCCAAGGTGAGTATAGCAGTCACAATACACTGTTACATAGTTTCAGCAGGCGATAATCAGCAGTGATCCGGTTAATAGTCAGTTGCAGGATTGAGTAGATATACACACAGACAGTGCTAGCTATCTCCTAACAGCTTAACTCCTCAACCCCAGCAATGTATAGGTTAACAGTCTCTTGAAGGAATGTGAAGACTGAGACACAGGCAGTAATAGTAATCCCCTTCCAGCATTAAGTCCTCAAGCTCTGCAGCACATATGGCAATCAACTTCACACCAGCAATTGCTTCTGAACAATGTTAACCTATCATCCAGACACGGTTCAATTGATTTGCTACTTGCGATTTTGGGGATCTCAGATGGGTCCTTAGGTGCAGATGCTGCAATGGTTCACTCCTGGCAATGTTCAGCGTGCACCGTTCACAACGGTCGGATGCTGAACAAACAATCTTGCTCCCTTAAATCCCTCCTCGCCGAACGCGAAGGTGAGGAGCTGGGTCCCGTCCATGACGGAGCTGAAGGGGTGGAGCTGGTTGCCGTCTTGGACGGCTCTGAGGAGGCGGAGCTGGTTGCCGTCCTGGACAGCCCTGAAGGGGAGGAGCTGGCTGCCGAGCTGGCCGTGCGCGGCCCCGCCAGGCAGCGCTGGACCGAGGATGGGTAAGTCTGTTACAATGTACAGGGAATATACAATTCTGCACTGCTAACATGAATGGGTTAAATGATCCGTAGTACAGGGCTACATATCATATGTACTACGGATCATTTAACCCATTCATATTAGCAGAGGATAATGGTAAATCTATTGTTGCAGTGCATTCTATATGTAGTATATAGTACATGTACATATAGAGTGCCTGCAACAATACATTTACAATTATCCTCTGCTAACATGAATGGGTGAAATGATCCATAGCACAGGGCTACATACAGATCATTTAATCCGTTCATGTTAGCAGAGTATCATTGTAAATGTATTGTCTGCACTGTATTAGCAGTGTGTACTCTATATGTACTCTGTATGTAGTACATATAGAGTATATACTGCTAATACAATGCAGACAATACATAATTGCTTAATAGAACCCCCCCCCTCCCCCTCCAAATCTGCCCTCACTGTGCCGGAGAGAGCAGGAACGAGTCAGCGGCAGCGCTGGTCCAGTGGGAGGAGCTCCAGGAGGGGTCCTAATTTAGCTGGCTTAGAGGTGCCGGACAGCTAAATTAGAACCCCACCGGGAGCTCCTCTCGCCGGACCAGCGCTGACTGGCCGATGCAGGGTTTTCTTTTTTCCTTACTTACCTCGCCGAGCGTCGCGTCACTGCTGCTCCGGTGGGACATCCCTACTGTCCATACTATACATTGATCCTGTCTGTACCTGTTCACACATTGCTGCAGTCTGATATCTCTAAGGCTCTTTTCACACCTAGGCGTATAGAATATGCGCGTTTGTCGATTCGCGGTAAAAAAAACGCGCGACAAACGCGCGTTTCCGAGGGCTACTTGGCTGTATCCCAATGGAAACGCGAGACAAAAACGCTGCAAAGAAGCTCATGTACCTTTTCAGGCTTAGGCCATTTTGTAGCGCGTTCAGATGGGCTGAAATACGGCAAGGTGTGAACCATGCCCATAGAAAACAATGGGATTTTCATGTTTGAGCGTTTTGTAGAGCGTTCTTAGAGCGTTGAACGCGCTACAAAACGTACAGGTGTGAACCAGGCTTTAACAGTACCACCTGCTTCATTCAGCATTATACAGTTTCTCTGATCCCCTGTGCTTTGTATGGTAATTGAACTCAGAGACCTGTAGCTGCTTCCTTGTCACTGCATTCGTGTTCCCTTGTCTCTGCCTCTCCCAATATCCCATGGTCAGTTGTTAATCCTTCCTGTTCTCCACTTCCTAACATGGCCAGCTTCCACTCTTCTTCTTTAATGCCCCCCGGTCCACTTCCAGTTGTCACTCTACTTCCTCTATCTATCTTCCTCTGAAGTCCATGTTCAGGTACCATGCTGCCTTTTACTATTTTCCCCCAACTCCATGATTAGCTTACACTTTGTCTTTCCCAGTGATTGGTTTTAGTAACAGCGTATTTGGCCAAAAAATGTGTGTCAAACTAAAATGCATAATAAATGCATCAGTAATGCATACCAGTGTCTAATGAATCATTTAGGAGCCAAAGACCATTCGGCCTAAGTTAACCTGCTCAAGAACGGGTACAAAGCTGATATTGTTAGTACATTTTTAGATTTAAGTGCTGATTGTATGTTATTGTGCAAGTTTGAATTATTTTGGTATATTATTTGTCTTATCTGGGTTGGATAAAGGAATATGATTTGTGCAGAAATCGCATAAACCATATACACTGTTGTGTTATAAACTACATTAATACTGGTGAACGTGTTAAGCATAATACATTGTTAAGACTTGCTCGTGACCAGCTTGTGCCGAGCTTCTTATTTGACTGATCAAAGTACAGTTGCAATTGTCTTTTTTATGATACACTGCTTTCGTGTAGAATTGCTTCATAAAGTTTTGATAAATGTGGCAACCGTAAAAGCAAGTTAAGTTTTGGTGATAACAGAATATAATAACAGAAAGAGAATAACAGAAATAATAACAGAAAACAAGCACACTGTGTGTACTAGGTCTAAACTATAAAGGTATACATTAACTACATGGTGATCATAGCCAAAATCTGGAAAACTACATTTACTTTTTTTATTGTTATCATTAAAATATATGTTATAATAATATGCTATACTCACAATGTTTACATGAAGTCTACATGACTTCATTTGGCTATACCAAATATGAATGAAGATTCCTTGGGTACCTTGTACTTGGCACAGGCTATCATCCACTAGGTTTAAATATAAGTGAAGCGGTTCTGAAGTCACGTGATATGTTTGCTTTATTAAACATATAGGGTTTGGGTCTTGTGGGACTTTTTAAAAATTTCCATGATGACTACATACATGTTCATTCTTCCCAAGCAGGATAGCCCTGAGCTTTCTTGAACAATATTTGAACTATGATTCTTCAAATTAATCACTGTGTACCAGTGGAGCTTCCTTTGAAGACAGGGCTATACAAAGGGCATAAACTTCAGTCTTGCCCCTTACAGCCGGCCGGGAGCTCTCTAGATCTGAGCGGGCATCTTTAGACGTCCGCTCAGACACGCCCCCTCGTATGTTAACAGGCAACGATGCCTGTTAACATACAAGCATAACATATGTTAACATAACATACAATCGTTACCCCATACATACCGCTTGTATGGGGTAACGATCGGTGCCCCCCCTCCGCGGTCCCCCC
>NW_017306679.1:470958-476501 GCF_000935625.1 Nanorana parkeri
TCAGTAATTTTTCCTAATTATAGTAAAAAATAAAGCCCGTAGTGGTGATTAAATACCACCAAAAGAAAGCTCTATCCGTCCTCCAAAAATGGTGTAAAATTCATTTCAGTACAGCGTTGCATGACGGAATAAATGTCAGTCAAAATACCGCAGCGCTGAATACTGAAAAATGGCCTGGCTAGGAAGGGGGTCTAAACACCTGGTCTTCAAGCAGTTAATGTGTTACTACTGGCAAAAAAGAATGACATTTACAATGCAGCTTGTCACTTGGAAAAAATACGTTCACACTTATTTTAGTGCACACAAACAAACAAAAATCTTAACATCTTCTGTAAAATATAAAAGATGAGACTAAAAGACATACGAGACATACGGGTCTATTCACTAAGCTACCGAGGGCAGCCGAGTGAACAACCGACCCCAAGTGAAGTGAGCTGAACACTGTTCGGCTTTTCACTTCAGGCTTGTAAGGCTGATTTCAGCCGTATATCAGCTGAAATCAGCCGTACATCGGCTTTCTTCGCATTGCTTCGGGTCGGCCGAACATGCTCAGCATGTTCGGCTGACCCGAAGTGCGGAAGAAGTTCGACTCAGCCGATCCAACATCTGGATAGGCTGAGCCGAACCTCCGGCAGGCTACTCACTGCTGTTCGGCCTATTCTTATAGATGCCGAACAGCAGTGAGTGAATAGCCAAATGCTGCTGAGCGGCATTCGGCTCGGCTGTTCTGCTCGGTACCTCAGAGGAACCGAGCAGAACAGAAAAATAGTAAAAAAAGTTTTAAAAAAGTAAATAGAAAATGATTGTGCGGAGCTAGCAATGACAGCTAGCTCCGCCCAACAGTTTTCTAATGTCCGGCGGTTCTGCTGCTGTAAAAAAAAAAAAAATCTCCTGGGGGCTCTGGGAGCCGAGGAGAGAAACACTGATTTATCTTTTTTTTTCTTTATTCTGACACGGACCCGTGTTAGAATAGAAAAACAAAACAAAAACGTTTTTGCCCATTGGAATGCATTGCTAGATTCCTATTGGCTATTTCAAATTTGCAATAGCCAATAGTAAACTAGCATAGTCGAATAAATACATACCAGACATATGAAGGCTTAAAATTGCGTGCTGAAAACTACTATGCCCAAAATTGTCCATAGGTGACACTGTAAAAGGCTTTAAGTTATATCCAGCATGTGGTTTGCAAAATTTCATCCCAGGTCAAAAATCCTTTATTAGAACATAATTAACCACTTCCAGCGGGTTCACATAAATGTACTTCATCCTCTGGAAGCCGTGTTCATGGTACCGTTTTAAACAGCAGATGATTGCTGTTTAAATGCAAGCGATCCGGCGTCTGTACAGGTGCCGGATCGCTTGTACGGTGAAGGGGGCCGTGTCCGTCCACCCCCAACCGCCACTGCCGATGCCGCCGTCAGCTTCCCGGGCACCGCTGTCCCCCGTGCGAGCCCGTGGATCGGTGTGGTGGATCTCCCCTGATGGATCGGAGGAGAGATTAGCGGCTTCCAGCCGCTGATCTCTCCTCGGATCACTGGACCCGGAAGTTATCTGCATTTCATTTATGGAGACATCAGGTCTGAAGGACCCCTGATGTTTCCATAAAGAAGACCTGTCACATTATATTTGCTATTACATAGGGGGCTTGTTAGCCTCCTGTGTGATAGCAATAAAGATGAGTGTAAAAAAATTGTACAAATCAAAGTAACAAATAAAAAAAAATGCAAAACAAAAATGTTAAAGTCCCCTAGCCCCCCACGTGCATGCACATACATCGCAAACACACGCCACAACAAAAATTGCACCACACATGTTACATATCGTCACGAGCATCGGAATGAGAGCAATAATTCTAGGCCCAACAATCACTGTTACCACTAAAGTGATGAGCCGTAAAAGTGTTGCCCATGGGAAATTTTGATTATTGTAGTTTTGTGCGGTTTCACGGACGCACGCAATTTTAAGGCTTGACATGTTTGGTATCTATTTACCCGGCATTGTATGTTACAAAAAAAATTGGGTATTATATTCTGTTTCTGTGCATTTTATCCAAAAAATACTTGTTTGATAAACATTTGCGCAAATACCGTGTAACCTAAAAAAATTGCAACTAGCATCTTTTTACAGGGCCTCTGCTTTCAGAAAATATATAATTGTTTGGGGGTCTGAAGCTTTTTTCTAGCTAAAAATGCCGATTTTATCATGTGCATGCACATAAAAAAAATTGCTCTGGACACCAAGTGGTTAAATAATTGCATCAGACCAGGTACCCAGGCAGGAAATGTTCTAATAAAAGATTCTCAAGCTGAGATCTATGTGTGGTAGCTGCGTTTATTTACCTTTGGATCTGGAGTAGAGACAAACCCTTTGGCGGAAGCTGATTCAGAATTGTGAGTAAACGTCAGAAGGGCTTTTAGAGCAGTTTTGCTTTTGCTTTCTGAGTATGTGTTGTCGTTTAAGTAAGCATGTACGTATGTGTGGGGTTGTGTATGTATGTATACTTAACTTTATTGCTATCACAATTGGCATAATAAGTAGGGATGCATAGATACCAAGTACCGTACTTAGTACAAGTATTGATATTTTCCAGCTCCTACACTAGAGAGAAATTAAAAAGTTAGAAAGGAAAACCATAATTTTTAAGAAGAATTGGCTACAGGGCTCCTGGGATTTGTGCATCCCTGTTTTAATTATATATATATATATATTAGGGATGCACCAAGTACCAATACTTGTCACAGTGTCACATAGTGCTCACAGGTACAATTACTCATACCTTTTTTTTCATTGTCATGTGACAGTTTTTCTAAAACAATACAAACAATGATTTCAGGATAGTGGTGAAGTGCCAGGCCCTGCTCCCAGCTGCCACCCTGGTAGTTCTCGTGATAATGCCAAATATCGGCACTGGTATCTGAACTGGTATCTGTGCATCCCTAATAATAAGCCCCCTATGTGATAGCACATTTTGAGTGTCTTTTGGACCCCTGATGCCTTCCCTGCACTTAGCTAAGTCTGATCAAGGACTATGGGCTTCACCTGGCTTTCTTAGCTGGGAACTGACAGCTCTGGATCTGGAAGTACTCAGAGCTAAGTGCTTCCAGGTTCATACTTCACAGGACAGTCTGGAGGAATGGAAATTCATCTAACTCTCCCCACTTGGTAGCTTGATGTAGTTTTTTTGTGGCCCTGGAAGAAACAGGTAAGCCCAGGAACCAAGAGGTAGGTTGCTTTGACAGGGGGTGGGTCAGGGCCATAACTAGGGCGATGCGACTAAGGCACTCGCCTCGGGCGCAGGTGTGGCGGGTGGTGCAGCCAGGGCTTAGCGCAGCAGGGAGAAGTGGGGTGACACAGGCTGCAGCTTCTCCCCTTGATCCCCGCTGCTCCCCCCGCCTGTTTGGGGAGATGCAGCATGAATCCAAGGAGAAGTGAAGCGCTGAAGCCGGTGGAGGAAGGAGCTGTCACTTTAGGATTCTTGTCAGATCCTGTCCGAGCTGCTCTTTTTCTCCTCCCTGCTCGGCCAGGATCTGACAGCCAACGGCTCTCTCTCTCCTCACTGCTCGGCCATCCTGAAGTGACAACAGCGCTCCATAATCTTCTCGGATCTCTTCAGCGCTTCCCTTCTTCTCGGATCTCTCGGATCTCCACTGCCTCTGCCCATAGAGGCGGAGAAGAGCAGCGGGGATCCCAGAGGAAGCTGCAGGCTGTGCTGCCCCTCTGTGCGTGGCCAAGCGGCTCAGGATGGAGAGCAGCGGATCGGTAAGTATCTGTAATATTTACCGATCCTCTGTGTGCAGAACAAACACTGGGGTGATCAGCTGATCACTTCAGTGTTTGTAAATAACTGGGGACACATAGTGCTATGCGTCCCCAGTTATAAATGAACCGGAAGTGCTTTACATCACTTCTCCCCATTCAGAAACTGATTGATAGCAAATATTTTCTGAATGAATGGGAAGCCTCTGTATTTTCCATTCATTTAGTACAGAGGCTACAGGAAAAGAGATTGAGGACTTTGTGTCCTACATTTCTAAATTTTAGACCCCCGATATTTCCCCAAAAGCTCCCCAACAGTAAAATAAAATTAAAAAATAATAAAAAATACATAGTAAAAAAATTAAAAAATAATACAAAATAAATAGAAAAACACATCCTGGAGGCAGGGCGCATGATGTCACATGTGCGGCGTTGGATGACGTCACACGCCTGTTGGGGGTGCACATTTTGTTGTTCTTGCCTCGGGCGCAAAAGGAGCTAGCTTTGGCTCTGGGGTGGGGCATCTGTATTAGTACTGTCTGAAGCGATAGGGCAGATGGATCGATAATACAAAACAACCCAGCACCTGCTCTTAAACAATATGTCATTTGCAAAACAGCACCTGCACTTAAATAAAATACCACTTTTACCACTGGGCAGAGAAAGAGATAGGCGTGTGCTAAAATATTTTTAGCAAAGGACATACTTGTAAAGAAAATACTGAATTCTTGTCTCTCCTGCTGCCTATGCTGCTCAACTCTGCTCTTTTGCAGAGAACTGGTCCCCTATAGTTCTTTTGCCAGTGTCAATCTCTAAGGTCCTCCCACAGCTCTTACACTCCTCCCTCATCCTCACTTCACTATAGGATATGGTAGCATCTCTCTGCTTCCTGCAGACCTGATCTACATCCGAATGGCCAACTACAGCATGGGCATTTGGCAGACTGACAATGCTGCTGCTAGTTGCGAGGCAGTAGCTTAGCGTTGTCAGCCTGCAATAGCTGGTACTGGTGAGATCTCCAGGTAAGAAACTTTACCAACAAATTAACAAATTGATTTGATTAAGAAAACTGTATACAGTGAGGCATGATTCCAAACATACTGAAAAATAGCTGTATGGTTTACATATTATTTTGACTAATTGCATCATATATGTAATTTTGGATTTTGCCTATAACATTTGAAGTCTATCTCCTGTCATTCAACTGTCAATTGGTAGTAAATGCTCTGGCATTTGGGAGCTGAATGACAAGGAGCAAGACTTACCACCAGTAGGGGCTAGGAATTAAGCCCAACTTGTGAAGAGGGCAAGGACCCATATATAGTCCGGTTTAGGATTTTGCCTACAACATTTTAAGCCTATCTCCTGTCATTCGACTGTCAATTGGCAGTCTATGCTTTGGTATTTAAGAGCTGAATGACAAGGGGCAAGGCTTACACCAGTAGAGGCTAGGGATTAAGCCCAACTTGTGAAGAGGGCAGGGACCTATATATAGTCCGGATTTAGGATCCAAATAGTCTTTACTAGGGATGTCCCGATACCGATGCTAGCAATCGGACCTGATACAGGGCATTTTGACAAGTACTTGTGCTTGTCAAAATGCCCCGATACATGGCGCCGAAGCTTGCGCTATGTTTTTTCTTTTCTTACTTACCTCGCCGAGCGTCGCGTCACTGCTGCTCTGGTGGGCGGAGCTCCAGGTGGGGTCCTAATTTAGGTGGCCGGAGACTGCCAGATGACCCGCTCGGAGCGCCGCCCACCGTTGCAGCAGTGACGCGACGCTC
>NW_017306679.1:476815-494067 GCF_000935625.1 Nanorana parkeri
AGCCAGCTAAATTAGGACCCCACCTGGAACTCCTCCCACTGGACCAGCGCGCCGCTGACTCGTCCCTGCTCTCTCCGGCACAGTGAATCACAGTGAGTGAGGGGAGATTTGGGGGGTTCTATGAAGCAATTATGTATTGTCTGCACTGTATTAGCAGTATATACTCTATATGTACTACATACACATATAGTACACACTGCTAATACAGTGCAGACAATACATTTACACATTTACAATTATACTCTGCCAACATGAATGGATTAAATGATCTGTATGTAACCCTGTACTACGGATCATTTAATCCACTCACGTTAGCAGAGGATAATTGTAAATGTATTGTTGCAGGCACTCTATATGTACATGTACTATATACTACATATAGAATGCACTGCACAATAGATTTACAATTATCCTCTGCTAATCTATAACAATAGACAGAACAGCAGCGAGTAGCCTGCCAGAGATTCGGCTTAGCCGATCCAGATGTTGGATTGGCTGAGTCGAACTCCTTCTGCACTTTGGGTCGGCCGAACATGCTGAGCATGTTCGGCCAACCCGAAGCCACCCGATGTATGGCTGATTTCAGCCAAAATATGGCTGAAATCAGCCGTACCAGCCTGAAGTGAATAGCCGAACAACGTTCGACTCACTTCGCTTTAGGTTGGTCATTCACTCGGCTGCCTACGGCAGCTTAGTAAATAGACCCCTAAGTGTTAGGCAGTGAGAATTCAAATTTGGCTAAATGTCCTTATTACTAAAGAGGAAGAAACATCCAGCCATTCATTGAGCAAGCTAAATTTCAAATGCTTTCTAAATTACATTTTGCATTAGTTATTTTCAAATCCTAAATTTCTTTACGACGTTAGATAAGAGAAAAGACATAATTAAACTTGAGGCTTGTTTATTATATGGTACTTAGTTACCTATTGATAAGATTAAATGCACTGTGTTCCATCAACATTTCAGAAAAGATGAAAGGCATACCTCTGGTTATATGACTCTGGAGTTCCTTTTTAAAGTTTTATGGTTTGGTTTATGTCACTCATAGATAAGAGCAGTGCCATCATAATTTAGCATTCCGTATCTTTATAGTTTACCTGGACTTCTGTCTCTTTAGTTGAATTATGTTTGCGCGCAACTGTTTGAAGGTACATGTTATTTTCATAAAATCTGTTGCTTGATAAAATTTGGCATACACTTGCAATTTCAGTCTGGAATGAAAATTCTTAGCACATATACCCACTTCTTCTTAAAGGAGAACTATGAGGTGAGTGCTTTTCACTCATCCTCATAGTTCTAGCCGACTTGTGACAATGAAACTGTCACATGTCGGCTCAGTAGATCGGGAAGTGAGCGAACACATACCGGCGTTCGTTCACTTCTCGATCCTGTCACGGCTCGCTGCCGTGACAGCGGAGGGACTTGATTCCCCCCTCCCCGCTCCGATCCTCCAGCGCTGACTGGCGGAACGGATGGGGGAGGGGGCGGGTACAGCTGGCTCTGCCTCTGGATAGGCAGAGCCAGCTGTCACTCACAGAGCTGGGCGGATCCAGACATAATTGCCGGGATCCGCTTCAGCTGCGACGTCTCAGTATACCGCAAACTGTAGCTCGCGGTATACTGCGGCGTCTCAGTATACCGCTAGCTGTAGCTCGCGGTATACTGAGCTTAGGGTAACGGGAGGACGCTAGTTTGTGTCCTCCCGTTACCCTAAGGAGAACTATGGGGAAAAGCCCTAACCCCATAGTTCTCCTTTAATAAACTCCAATCTCGTGGCCTCCAAGGCTCTGCTCTCTCATGGTTCATCTCCTACCTATCTCAGTGAACCTTCAGTGCCACCTACAACTCTACCTCTTCATCTCCTCTTCCTCTTTCTGTGGGGGTCCCCCAAGGGTCTGTCCTTTGGGCCCCTTCTATTCTCCATCTACACATCTGTTAATATCCTTCCATGGCTTCCAATACCATCTTTATGCTGATGACACCCAAATCTATCTCTCCACTCCTCAGCTCACCCCCTCTGTCTCTTCAAGTATCACTAATCTGCTCACTGACATATCTACATGAATGTCTCCCAATGCCTCAAACTGAATATGTCCAAAACTGAGCTTATAATATTTCCTCCTCTACGTGTTCCCTCCCCTGACTTCTCTATCACAATCAACAGCACTACCATAAACCCCTCCAGTCAAGCCAGGGTGCTCAGTGTAATTCTGGATTCTGAGCTCTCATTTCAGTCCCACATCCAATCACTATCTAAATCTTGCCGACTCATCCTCTGTAACATTTGTAAAATTCGCCCCTTTTTAACAAATGAAACTGCAAAGCATTCTAATTCACTACCTTGTAATCTCTCACCTTGTCTACTGTAATTCCCTCCTTGTTGGCCTACCACTAAACAGGCTATCCCCCTTCAATCTATCATGAAAGCTGCTGCCAGACTCATCCACTTTACCAGCCGTTCAGTGTCTGCCACCCCTCTCTGCCATTCTCACCACTGGTTCCCAATTGCCCAATAAATAAAATTCAAAATTCTAACAACAATGTATAAAGCCATCCACAACTCTGCCCCCGACAACATCTCCAACTTTATATTAAAATATCATCCAAACCATCCTTTTCGCTCCTCTCAAGACCTCCTGTTCTCCAGTTCTCTTGTCACCTCTGTTATGATCGACGACCCTGTGTGGATTGCACAATATGTCTCCAGGCTCCCTTCACCAGACTGTTAAATTTTTTATCATCCCCAGTCCTATTAGGTACCAGTATGACTTCAAAATATGTCAATAGCATGGTTTTACTTTACACGTAGATAGCTAAGAACAAAATAGCTTAAAAAAAGCGTTTTATCATATTTATTCCTATAAAAACAGGAAATCACAAATACACAAGTAAGCTAAATCTTATAAGATGTTTGCTGCTGTATTTTGCAGTCAGAACATGGAATGGAGGTACAGTTACTTGCATGCCATCTGACACATAGGAATTTACTAAAGGCTAATAGGTTTTGCAAGGGAAGTTTCCCCTTAGCTTAGTGAATGTGATGACATTTTACTTTGCAAAGAATACCCAATCATATTATTATTATTGGTATTTATATAGTGCGGACACTTCCCTTACAAAGTACAGCCTATCTGCCTGTAGTAAATCCATCCCATTGCGTTGCTTTCTCCACTTTGATTTCAGGTTAAATTAAGCAGAGAATCCTGTAAAAAAAACAATTCATTATTCTAAACTACAGTCCCATACCCCCACCATTTGGTTCGCATATCCTGGAGGGATATGCCTACTCCCCGATCTAAATGTGATGTGGATAGATTGTACTACAATCCTTCCATCTTCCCAATCCGCAACAAATACAGTGACTTCAGGTGATTCTCAATCAAAGTTTGTTCAGCCGGGTTGAGTCAGCAAAGCACAGGAATTCAAGCGTGTGGCCAGCGTTACTTTGGTATGTTCAAACACTAGATGGGAACTTCCTTGAAATAAGAAATTACTTGTGCATACTTTATATGACCAACCCATAAAGTCGGCCAATACATTTATCAGAATTTATAATTATTTAAGGCTCCTTTAAGTGTATCAACTTTTTACTTCTTCTGCGGAAACTAACCCTGTTTCCTGAACTTCATTGCACATAATACATCTACATCAAGCTACTAGTTATTCATTTCCCACAATGATTAAATATATCAGACAACATAATAAATAGTAATTGGCTTGATATATGTACTTCCTCCTGCATATTACTCAATGTCATTAACTAGTCACTTGCAGGCAATGCATGTTAGGTGTTTTCCTTTGTAGTCATACAAAACTATAGTTAATTGTCTCTACTGGGAAAAACACCAGGAACAAATGATCATCTGTATACTTGAGATTTGATATTTCCATTTATCTCCTTGGGAGTCCATATCTTGTGTGCCTTTTGTGCTGGACATGTGTAGTCTTTTTAGTCCCCTGAGATATTGTTTGTTTACAACTATAAATCTGCATAGAGAATCCTGCATCCCAGTTATACAGAAATACATAGTGAGAATACTGCAAACATGTATTAATTTGATGTAGAGGAAGAAAGGGATATGAGTGATGGAGTGATTGTGTGAAAGTCATAGGATTAGTGGATTTACATCTAAAGAAAAATACTGTTTTGACATTGCATTACTATATGCAAGTTCCAGTATGTATGAATAAAATGTTACCTTTCCAATAGTGGAGACACTGTCCCCACAATTCAATTAAGGAGAGGTATGCACATTGCATTGTGGGATTCAAGCATGAGTGTTGTACCTCTATCTTTGAGTCTCAATCAAAATTTGCATACTGAGCGTGTCTAACTAGTGGCTCCCAAGGCACTTAGCAGATTCCAGACAGACAAGTATATGCAAGCACTTTGTAATGCTATTACGTAGTTATCAGAAATAAATACCTTTATCATAGTGACAGGTTCAAATTAATCAATTCTGTATCTGTACTTGTGTTACAGTTGAGCCAAATACAATCAACTCCAGCAATCTGCACAACATATCTTTTTTTTTTTAAATAAAATGCACTTTGATTTATATTTTTTCAAAAATATTTAAAAAGATGTCCTTTATTATGTTATTTGGGAAAGGAATCTTTTAATGGGGACATTAGGTTAAATTACATTCTTTCCTTTTAGTATTATTAGCCGCACTATTAGTATCGTCTAATGGGCAAAGATACTGAAAATTACAAAAAAGAAACTAATTTTTTAAAACCACTTTAAGAGCCTTCCTGCTAAATAGCTTTTTTTTTTCCATCATTATATTTATCTTTTGCAGCTGGATAATGGTGTTTGGTATCCTAATATTCTTAGGCCTGAATCTGAGCCTGTGTAATGTACAGTAGGCACTATTAGGGATGAGACAAATGTGCCTGGGTCCGGTTCGTGGGCAGTTTGTCAAACCCATTGTAAGATCCCAAAAATTTCAAAAAAAATGCCAAAATCACCCTATGCCTAACACCCTGTTTACATCTTTTTGGGGTTCTGTACTATACCACAGTGTCAAGTACTCAGCCACCATTATTTTGGCCAGAAGGCCATATGCCAGCCACTATTACATTTAATAAATCCCCTTTAATAAAAAACAAGGTCTGTCAGGTCTAAAGTGAAAGGCAAAAGTTCTGTGTGCAGAGATCGTAGGTAATTTCCATGTTTTTAAAACAGAATTTTGTATTTATATATATATTTTTTTAATTTTTCATTGCAAGACCATCCCTGCCATGTTGAAGAAAACCCCGGCAGGGACAACAATAGAACCTTGGCACTACCTTTAAAAAAACCCCAGAAAGTTCTAGGCCTACACCTAAGGTAGTTTTAGAAAACACTTTGGGGTCTAAGCACTGCTCGCAGTAAACTAGCACAATACAGCACAGTGAACACAAAGGGAGTACACACTATATAGCCCACCACACTACGCAGGGGTATAGTACTATTCAGCACCGTATAGAATATCAGCAACACTGTGTGATCTCTCCCTATCTATTCTAACTCTCCAACAAACACTGACTGTGTATATGACTGACTACAAATATAGCACTGCTCAGCAGCACTGTACAGTAATATAGCAGCAGCTATCTCTTCTTTGCAAGCACTTTGTAATCTCTCCCTATCTACTCCAAGTTTCCAACACACACTGGTTGTGTATATGACTGTAAATTTAGCACTGTTCAGCAGTACTGTATACTACTATAGCAGCAACCAACTCTCCTTGAAAACACCCTGTGATCTCTCTGTGATCTTAAAGACTAACCCCGACCAAAATTAGTTTTAGAGAGAGTGTGTAATATAAATCTATTACACACTGTCCGGCTTCCTGATTGGCCAGCAAGCCGGATCCATGCTCCCTCTGCACCAGGGAGCATTGAGCTGGCTTCTGGGTCAATCAGGAAGCTAGGGGGTGGGGGCAATGTCTCACAGCCCAGCTCCTAATTGGTTGGGAAGCTGTCCAATCAGGAAGCCAGGCGGCGAATCATTACCCAGCCCCCGGCTTCGTGATTGGCAAGAAATCCAGCTCCATGCTTCCTCGTCACCTGGTGATGAGGGAGCATGGAAATGGCTTCCCGGCTAATCGGGAAGTCGAGCAGCAAGTCATTACACACCGCCCGGCTCCATTAAAAGGACTTCCAGTATTGGTATTCGGTATCGGCGAGTACCAAAAACAAATATCGGCACTGGATACCGAAAAAAATTGTAATTTTAGTTTAAAAACTAATTTGGTATGATAATGCCCAAATTGGTACTTTTTTTACTTCAAGAACACCAGCATTAAGATCCATTTACCAGAGAAACCCATAGTGCTCTGCTGCTTTAGTCATACATTGCATTCGCTTCCCAAGAAAATAATACAAGCACTTCAACAACTTGACACTGGTGCAATGGTAATGGTCACAATGAGAGAACTTTTGTGGATCATCTAAAGTAATCATGTGTATGGTGTTTGTATCCACAAGCCAAATTGCCCATGATACAACATTTTAAATACGAAAATAACTTTTTAGAACAGGTCTCTTCCCTAAATCCTAAATTCTAGTACATCAGTAGCAAAATCTTTAAGCATAAAGAATTGAGCTGGCCTCTGCAGTCTCAATGGAAGCCATGACTTCAATTGTTTCTTTATGTTTTTGGAGAAAAGTCAGATGTAGTCAAACATTTTGTTGCATTCTAACAACTCAAAGTCACAAAACAAAAAATAAATCTGTCAATTTAATTCGAAAACAAGATTTTAATACTATGTAACAGTTTTGTTTGTCTGGTTGGTCTTTCATAGTTATCCAGCAATGCAGTCAATTGTCGTGCCTCTATTAATCTAGCTCTGTAAAAGTAGAGATTTGATGCAGAAACTCATATAGAAATTCATGGTTCCAGAATGTTGGTGATTACCACAACTATGGGGGTCCCAGGAGAGACCCCTACACATACACCATATCTGGGAAGGGCAAACGGAGTTAAGAGTGAAAAAGGCCCTTTAAATCATTGTGAGCAAACTGCTCTAATCCTGGATGACCCACAATTTGTCTAAGATTTGTAGGAGCTATAGAAGGCTTAAATTTTATACAAAGATGTAAGCAGTAGGGTGGAGATTAGAAATGAAGAATGAATGGATACATTTTCCCTAGACCACACACTGATTGTGGATCTTCCTTCTGTAATTGTTACACATTGTTTTTTTCTTTCTTTTTTATGCCTCCATAAAACCCTGGAAACAGAACTTTTGATTGGCACTTGTCATGCTTGATAAAGACAAAGGTACTAAGCAAGAAGACGGTGGCATTAAAGTCACAGAAGGAAAAGGAGGTTTCTGGTGCTTTGTGATTTCACTAATCAGTTTACTTAAAAGGGGAAGTTGTCTGCTGGCAGCAAGCACTTGTCTATGGCTTAAAGGCTTGTTTAAATACTGAGCTGAGGTCTGAATTCACTAAATTCATTGTTCTTCTTTATATTGTCAACAAATACATTAGAGATGTATTTTTTAAATATCCAAACCATTATTCCATTAAAATCATGATCATTGCAAATATATTTTCCATGACAGTTTTTAAGTACAAGTTTGTAGTAGCCTGCACCAACCAATTAAATATTTGCTTATGTTGATTACATAGCTCTAAGCTTGGCATATAAGATGCTGACTTGTGTTTTTCTGCTGTCACTCTTCTGTTTTTATATTTGAAAGGCAATTACCAATTGCCTGATGCTAAGGTATATACAGTATATTTCACAAAACCATTTAAGCAACAGACATTTTAGCATGCTGTAAGATACCTGAAAATATTTGTACATACTATGTAGGAACATTGATGACTTTTTTCTTTTTAATAGACTGCTCAATTCTTGTACCCATTGCTATAGTCTTTGTCACAGTGGAAAATGCAAATGGTGTAGTGACCAGGCAACTCCATATAGCTAAAATCTGAGAACATGCTAACCAATCCACAAAGAAAAAAAAAATCATTCTAGCAACTGAAATGGAAAGAGACAGCACCATTTGGGAATTACCCTTGCACTTTAATTTCCATAATGAAAGACTGCTTAGTGAGACAGGCTGACAGCTTTGCTTCACTAAATCCTTAGTGTGACAGGGACAGCTTCAGCTGACCTGAAAATAATGACTGGTTTTTGTATGTTGAAGGTGGTTTTATCTTCACTTAGCCTTCCTTGTATGTAATGTCAGAAGCAAGCTAAATAATGTTAAAGGTATCAATACATTTTAGATACCAATGGGACACTGGGAAATAATCTGATCTCAGGAATAAAAAATGTTTAATGTTTCACACTGAAACATGCTCACTCTTAACTTGCCATGGAACTAGAGATGAACTAGAGATCCTTTTCACTCATTGAGTCCGCAAAGCTGCTGTTCTTTCACATTTTTCCGACCTTTCTTTTCAACAGATACCAGACTGCTAATCATGCATTTAGGCTCTTCTGGGCCTCTTGATCGCAAGGGAGGGAATGAAAACAGGGAAGTAAAACCTGAGGTTTGACTGACTTATAGGAGATATTGGGGTTACTTAATAAAGGAAAGTAGGCAGTTTACTTTGCAAGGGAAATTTCCCTTGGCTTAGCGAATGTGGTGAAAATTCACTTTACAATGAAAACACAACCACATGAAAAAATTTATTCTGTATTTTTGCTTTCACATGATTGGATGATGGTCCTCGGAGCTTCACCTCATTGTAATATAAAAACCCCATTGCAAAGTGAACAACCTATTTTGCCATTATTAAATCGACCCCATTGCGACAAGGCCTGTCAAAGAATGAAATAATCAACCTCCCAGACTCACACTCTGGTACTTTAAAGCAGAGCATCCCCCAAAAATAAGTAGATAAAAATAATTAGTCCATTAAAAGAAAGAATAACAAAACCAGCATTCGCCGAGTATTCACTTTTATTTCACAAATCTTCCCTGCAGTACCTTTTCATGCCACTAGATGCCCTCCCTCTGATAGTAAGAATCATTCAACCAACTTCCTCTGGGCCGGTTTCAACCCAGACCTGCCCCAGTCTGTGGCTGCACAGTGAAAGGAGAAGCAACACAATGATTAGCTCATCTCTCTGTCAGAGTTTGCTTTCTCCTTCTATCAGTATGCTTCTTGTCAGTACATGAGCTTATTGGCTTCTTATATTATTTTTTAACCCTCACACTCCAGGCCAGTTGTACAAGAATTACAAGAGGCTGATACTGGGTCAAAGGCAGCTACTTTGACTGCTTGCTTTTAAAATACATTTAATGATGTATTAATGATTACATGGCTGCATTCATTTGTATCTTCTATATCTACCTAGAATTCAGCTTTAATGAGTCCCTATGTATGAAAGGTAGACCTGGTAAGGGATAAGTCACTTGTGGATTACTCATCTTGACATTTTTAATAAAGAGAACAATGTGGTTGAAAGTCTGTGGGAGGTAACAGTATTATTTTTATAGTAATACTTACAGTACATTTTGCTAAATGAGTATGGTATCCCTTGTATGTGATTATGGCACAAGGCTTTTATGTCAACACTAGGGGCAGGTAAGTTACACATTATCTTTTATTCTTATGCCTAATTTATGCTTGTGATGTTTGGAAGGTAAATAGGCTTCCCTGGGAAAGTTTTTGGATAGAAGATGCCAGTGCTGTGAATGCTTAGCTTGAATTTTGAGAAGGACAATGATTTCTTTGTGGGCACCCATCTGAAGCACTTGTCCAGTGGTGAAGGGCACACAGTGTGATGTCTGCATGGCTGGGTTCCTACATGTCTGCAGCCAGTGGCGGAACTATCGCCATAGCAACCCAGGTAGCCGCTATGCGGCCCAGGGCACAGGGGGGCTCGGCCAGGACCAGGAACAAAAGGGTCCCCCTGATGCCGTGCAGGCCACCTGGGTCACTATGTCATCGCAGGCTGCAGGACTGTCACTGGCGGCTGTGAGGAGGAACGTGCTGCTGTCCAGATCACTGACAACATGTCAGTGATGTCTGCAGCTGTGTGTTCCTCTTTACAGCCGCTGCTGAGTCAGCAACAGCCAGCAGCTGCAGTGGAGGAGGCCGGGACCTGGTGGTGGTGGAGAAAGGGGAGGGCGGGTCTGGCAGCAGTGAAGGAGGAGGAGACAGGGCCTGGGCCCATCGGCAACCGTGGAGGAGGAGGCCGGGGCTGGCCTACTCCTCCACGGTCCTCCATAATCAATGGCCAAAGAAACTTTAGCTGGGATATGTCTTTTTCCCACAAAATATCTTGTCAATGGCAATTCAACCAATTTACTACTTACAGAGTATTTGAGATGGGCAATTTAATATTTTAACTTCTACGTGGTCTCTCCTAAATATAAAAGAGATCCACAAATGAATTTTGGCACGTTAAATAATGTTTCATTAGCACTGCGGCATCTCTATGTGGGTGTTGAAACAATTCAACTTTTATCATAGATGTACATAGAATGCAGGATAAACATGGAAAAGAGCCCTGTTCATTTCAGACCCAAATCATTTGTGATATCGGAGCCATATAATCAGACTTAGAAGATTAAGGTGTTGCAACCCCACTTTTGTCTTTAATATATTTTTTGGATCTTGAACAGATTCCTGTTGCCGGCATTTGTTGGAGAAAGGGTTCACTATACATAGGTACTACATTTTAAAAACACATGCACCTGGAGGATTCACCTGCAGTCATTGTTTAGTGAATGTCAGAATCACTGTGGTATAAACATTCCCCTAAGTATTGTCTTTTTATTGTCATGTCTAAAACAATGCTTCATGCTGCAATATTCTAAGACACTATCCTATTTAGCAGTGTTAACAAAAAACACAAAAAAGCCATAGATTACAACAATGAGAAACTGTGTTACAAATGTCTACCAACCTGTTTAAAGATACTATGAATTGCAGCTAGGGGCATTTTTCAGGTACAAGTTACAACGTTCTGCAAAAACATATACTCAGAATTGTATGAAATATTGTGGACTAGCATCCCTTTAGATGTGAGCAAGTATCTTGTACAGATAAACCTAAATATAATAAACATATCCTTGACATAACAGAGTTAACATCTGATGATTTAGTCAACTTGACATTTTTACTGCATTGTGACATCAATTTACATTTAAATGCACGGTGTAGATGTCAGAGTTGTGCATAGTTGTGCATAGTTGTGCATAGTTTTCAGAATTCATAAAACACAGTGTATGCAATTTGACTTCAGGCTCTGTGCATAGTTTTGTAAGAAATTATGTAAGCAAATTACTAGAGGTGGGGTGAGAGGATTCTAGAATATCCTAACTGAAACTTTGCTTGGTTGCTGTGGGACAGTATATAGAAACTTACATCTTGATTGCAGTTCTACTTGCTTTCAATACTATAGAATGGAGAGATTAGAATTTTCTTTCAAAGTTGTTAAAAACAATTGAAGTTATTGAAAACAATGAATGGTTGCAGATCAAAAAATATTACAGTGAGACTAAACTCAGGAGTTAAACCTTGCAAATGCATTCAAGTACCTTAACTATTAACAAAAATGTATCTTATTGGTGTATCATTCAGCAGTAGAACATCAAATCATCTCTGAATTGGTGCTGACACTGTCCTTCCTTCTGGAGGGTGGTCACTTTTGTTCCCCATGGTCCCTGTGTGTGTTGTAAAGTAGCAACCGCTCCAAGCTCACTCCTCTGATTGACTACAATCTCAAGTTTAGTTTACTAATTGGTAATGAAGTTATAGTTCATCAAGGCAGCCATCTTGGAGCGGTGGCTACTTTACAACACACACAAGGACGATGGGGAACAAAAGTAGCCACTCTCCAGAAGGAAGGACAGTGTCAGCACAAGTTCAGAGATGATTTGAGGTTCTACGGCTGTGTGATACTCAAATAAGATCATTTTTGTTAATAGTTAAGGTACTTGATTGCATTTTTAAGATTTAACTCCTGAGTTTAGAGTCACTTTTACTATAAATTATAAATGGATTGGCTGACAGCTATACACATTGCATTTGATTTGCTAAAGGAATATGTATTACAGTTAGCTCAGTGTCATACAATTGATCATAACAAATGTTTTTTGCATTTTTAAATTCAGTCATCTGTCCAAGCAACCAAATCACTTGCATTGAAAGCAGGAAGCATTAGAAAAGCACTTGTCAGTCAAAGGGAAAAATACCAGGAAGAAGGCAAATGCTTTTAAAGTTATCTAACTGTAATAATGTTTATAATATTTATTTAATTGATAGTATTCATGAAATATTAGGTGACTGGTCAGATGTCAATAATATATTATCTTGTTAACCTTTGCTTGCTGGGCACGTTATCGAGACTTCTACAAATAGATCATCTCGAAGTACCTGCTTAGTTTGTGAGCAGTGGGTGATTACAATATTCCCTTTATGCATAATTGGATATTCTGTGCAATAATTACTTTCCACAGCATCTATTATTGTGTAAACGCTGTTTTTGTAACCACAGTGCTTAAATGTTTCTATTTTCTATCTTAATTGGCACCGATCACTTGTTTCATTTTTTTTGTTTTTTGTTTGAGGTTTAAGTCATTAGCCTCCAATTAAATTGCCAGGTGTGAGTGGAAGACATCTTGAGTATGCTATTAGCTTCTGAATGCCAAATTATGTAGTCAACAGGAAGAAGTAAACTAGAGATAATCAGACTTTTAAATTAAGGTTGTCAGGCTGAAAACAGCAAGATGTTGTCTCAAGCATTTTCTCCCAGGCATCTCTATAGAAAACGTTTACTTTAGGCTGTTTACACTGTTGTGCTATCATATTCTGTCGAAATTCAGGTTACACTTTTTGGAAGGAGTACAGATACCTGTCAGTCTTCTTGTTGGCTATACATTATGCAGGTTTCATCAGAAAATGTCTTGCCACTCTCCGTTCTGCCCTAACATTGACTAGTCGCTGACGGCCACAATTCGCACGTTCAGACCCAGATTTTTGGCTGACAGTCCACTCTTTAAACACTTTAACAACAGCTGCTCTTAAACATTTAACAAATTCTGCTGTTTTGCTGATACTCGCTCCATGGCTCCAAGCGCCAACAATCATCCCACGTTCAAAGGTTGTTAAATCGCGTTGTTTACCCATATCTTCAGAACAAAATCACTTCTACTGTCGTGGTAAACAACCTGCTTCCCTATGTATAATGGTCTGGCCCTCTAGCAACTTCAGCGCAAAATTATAGCTAATTATAGCTAATTTGCCTACAAACATCAGGTGGTCATAATAATCTGGCCACACAGTGTATAACATGTAGCCAGTTGTGTACTTCACTTATAAATCATTTTTGGAATGCTTTCAATGCTTGGCATAGTAATCCTTAATAATATAATGCCTATGTCAGGGTTTTGTTTTCACTGCACAGCTTCACTGGTCCTTTCCCAGCGACACCACACTTCCAGCATACAGATTGGTCTTTTCCCAGTAAGATCTCTCCTGAGTCTAACTGACAGGTACAACACTGAGCAAAATCATTACAAAAATGAAACTCTTCCATTGCATATTCGTAATAGACTACCTTACAGAAGAACTTCATAAAAAATAAATATAAAATAGTCAGTGACTACTTATCAGCCAGCAACTGTTAGGCAAAATTATTGGTGGCTGTAAATAAAAAACTCCTCCAGCACTGGTTGACTGTAACCCCCTCATTCCCCAGCAAAATAAGCAAAGGCATTCTGACTAAAGTCTATCCAGTCATAAAGGCACAAATTAACCCAGGTCAGGAAGTAATTAATATGTAGAAAATACCAGGGTTCTTGTGACATTACAAGTGAATTCCATATACTTGTTGCACCTTGCTCACAATTCCTTTCTGAGTTTAGAAAGGACAGACATAACTAAAAAGAAAACACTGAATTCTAGAGAAATTACCTTGGAATGGGCTCATTAAGAGTCAAAATCTGCTAACTATACTGTAACTCAACGTCTTGGTTCAACAGCCAAAGCCATTGTTGTATCATGGAGCTTTATGCATGGGTATTTTGTGAACATTACTCTGAAGAAGTTTGCTTAAATGTCTGTTCCAGGGTACAAGCCTAGTGAAGGAGTGTATGAAGACAACAATGCTATCTTCTTGAAAGATGGTGAAGAGTCAAAGCCACAGTTTCTCTGTAGGAAAAAGCCTGTGGTACTGGACCTCAGCATAAGGCAAGAAATGGAGAGGCAGAGAATAGCCGAGGAAAGAAGATCCCAAGCCATAAATATGTATTCAAAGCTTCGCAATACTCGTCCCACTATGTTTCGCACAGCTCAATCAGTGGGCATTTCTAGGTTTGAAGACTGTAAGTAGAAAGCATTTCCATTTCATTGGTGGGTTTAAATAAATACTGTATATGTCATAGTATTTGTAAGGGACTCATACAATAGATATAATTAAAACTAGTATAGAGGCAATATTTTACACCAATAACATGTTGTTTGCAACCAATGTAAAATGGTAAAAAGCCCTAAAGCTTGAGTTGACTGCTATTCCTGCAGGAACCCAATCCTCTGGAATTTATCCACCTTTTTTTTTGCTTTGTGGCTTTTCCTTTTTCCAGTAATTTATTGAATGCTCACCCAATCTAAAACTGATAGTTCAGTTTCTAGTAGATGCCTATGAGTTGAATCTATCACCAGCTTTCAATCTTTCTAGGACTTGGAGATGAGGTCTACCTTCAAAGCGTCTTGGCTTTTTTTTTTCCATCTAGAAGTATTAATTACTCTGATACACTAGGGAAGTCCTACTCTTTGTACTTTAGTATCAAAAATTCGATGAACCCCACTGGGAGGGTGAGATCTATTAATTGCACCGTGAAGCTGGACAATGCTGAAAACAGAGAAGAAGTCTTCCCATCTTTTCATTTCTTTTTTTTAAACAGGTAAACTTTTTTGAAAGCTATAAAAGCATATAGTGGAGGGTGAGGACGGACAGAGGATAGATATAAACAGAAATATACATTACCTGTATGCATACATAGCATCAAGAATGAAAACATTAGGAGCTTTCAGGTTCAGCACAGCATAGTCAATGCGTGGAGAAAGAAACAATAACAGTTTAGACAGTGATTGTCTATAAACTGTACATTAAAGAATAAAGCAACAGTATTTTTCAGAAACCAACTCTCATAACCATCATTTGTGGTAAACGTCAGACCAGAGAGGAAAAGGAGGTTTAGAAAAAGAGAGGGGAAGGTAAGGGAAAGGGATGGGGAGTAAAAAACAAATGCAAATGCTTATTCTACCCTAATTTGTAAGTGGGGGTGGGGGGGGGTGGGACTTAGGTTGTTGTGAAGCCATACAGAGTAAGACCCGATTTGATCAAATCTGATATGAGCAGCCTCTGCGCATATATGTTAGTTGGTATAATGGTAATATGTTATAGATAGTGGCACACCAGCCCCCATATGGTGAGTTTTCATTTGAGGATGATAAAAACGTTTCTGATGTTTGGGAGTAGTGGAGTCATCATGGATATAGAAGAAAAATTGGTGAGTTTAGGTCCAGTGAGATTTCCCGGGTAGCAGTCAACTTTCAGGACTAATGCAGTGTAATCATTGTAGAATGTAGTAAAATTCTATGAACTTTACCTGAATACATATTTTCCTGGCTGAAATCAACAGTGTATTGTGCTATTCCATCCTCCCAGTCATCCTCTTGGAAATTTGGAATGTCAGGATCTTTCCCAGGTTTAAGCATATCCACTATAATGGCCTATATACAGGATATAGAGAATTGAATTTAAAAATGTACATATACACACATTTTTTAAACTTTCACGGTAAGATGACCTTTCCCATCTATTAGCATTGATCAACATAACTTGGGGGTTGAAAGACTGATGCCTCCAAACAAGTCAATTCAGGAAAGCTGTTATCAGCTTCTGACAGCTGGCTATGCAAACTGAAAAGAGGCTGCTTACATGGATTTAACTGGACACTTAGCAACAGTGTATACCTTATCTGTTGGTTTTATAGAAACAGTCTCTCTGAAATGGGCCAACCAGACAGATCTTTTCCTTTACATCTTAAAGTTTACATTATGCACTTTTTTGTAAACACAAGTTTATTTCAGTCTCTTTTTTTCCCTCTCTCCGTATCATATGCTTTTCATGTTTAATCAAGTGAATTAATTAGTGTTCTCAGTTCTATTGGTAGATACCTAAAAAACAACTTGTGCTGTCAAGGGAGAATGCGTGTCTTTGTGTTGGTTGCTGGAGGTAGTCATCAAATGTTAGAATGTAATCAGATAAAGCTAGTTGTTGGTAGCAGTGTGCTAGCTTTGTCAAACTCCTAGGATCTTCAATAGGACAAATCTCTATCTTCATTTGTCACCCCAGTGCACCCTTTGTGTATATAATTTCCCATTGGTATTATCCAGAGCTTTGAGTCGATAGGAGACTAGCCTCTTGGCTTGCACCATTACTTCCAGCAGGCTTGATACATCTGCAATAGATCTAGGAGGATTTGTGCGTTTGCTGGAAATTTTGGGCCATCTTAGCAGGCTCCATTATTTTGTCAGGTGTCACCTCCCATCAATTGATCTGATATGACTCAAGGTTTAGCCAGCTGGAGTCCAAGCAAATAAAACACAATTTTAGCATCATTTCATGTTTTTTAGCTATTGGAATAGGAGTGGAAATATTTATAAATGTTAAACAGGAACATACTAAGTTGATTTTTTAAAATTGTATTAGATATAGATATTTGTTGTTACTGTATATCTAAATGACATCACACGTTCAGTTGCTGCTTTTCGCCGCTATTCTCATAAGGGCCAAATGGCAGTGAGTAAATAGCCGAATGCTGCCGAGTGGCATTCGGCTCAGATATTCTGCTCACTATCTCCGAGGTAATGAGCAGAATAAACAAAATTTAAACAAAAGAAAAAATTTTGAAAAAATAATTTAAATAAATGTAAAAAAATAAAAATAAAAACATGCTAAGAAAATAATTTTAAAAAAAATGTAAAGAAAGGAAAAAACAAACAAACAAAAAAACAGTATGGGGCCCCTCTCAAACCATACCAGGCCCTTTAGGTCTGGTAGGAAAGTAAGGGGGGACTCCAATTAAAAAAACAGCGTGGGGTTCCCCCCAAAGTCATACCAGGCCCTTTAAGTCTGGTAGGAATTTTAAGGAGGAACCCCCACCCCCAAAAATGGGTGTGGAAAAGTGTGGGGTCCCTCCTAAAATTCCCAACCAGACACTTGATCTGAGCACAGGCCTGGGAGGGCAGGAAAGGGGGGGGGGGGGACAGGCGCGCGCCCT
>NW_017306679.1:494191-514043 GCF_000935625.1 Nanorana parkeri
AAGCGAGCGCCCCTTCCTCCCTGCCATACCAGGCCACATGCCCTCGGCACTGGGGGGGGGTGCTTTTACAGGGCCCTGGAAAAGCACCTTGTCCCTGTGCCAATGGGGACAAGGGCCTCTTCCCCACAAGCCCTGGGGCATTGGTTGTGGGGGTCTGCGGGCAGGGGGGCTTATGCATTATGCATTGGGGTACCCCTTTAATACAGGGGCACCCAGATGCGCCCCCTTTGTGAATGAGTAAGGGTTTTTTTTGGTTTAAATGTTTTCTTTTTTTTTACTATGTATATAAAATCTTTATTTACAAACAAACATTTAAGAAAGGATGCACTTATAAAACACAATTGACATGGAAAATTTTACAAATTCAGTCCCAAGCTAATTCAGTATTTCAGTATTAATTTTGGTGGTTTTCCAAAAAGGCTTCTGAGAACAAGTTGACCTCCACAAGACCAATCAGAGATGCTGGAAAACATACAAAAAGGGTGCCTCCTGCCAGCTTTCCTCATTCTTAACTGTGGCTGAGAGGGAGAAGGCTGTTGCCACCTGACAGGCCTAAAGCCTGAATCCTACCATCTCTAGGACAATGTTTGGAATGAGTGCCTCATGCTACTTGTGCATCTGTGTACTCTTGTTATTTTGCCACCCTGAGGTTCCTTCTACCTGCCATGTTATCCCCTATACAATTTCTAAAATGAGGGGCTCTACAATACTTGTACACCTTTGCCAATTGGTCTAGGTACTTTGCCACTCCAGGGCTCCTGCCACCTGTCAGGCCCAAATTCTGAGTGATATCTTACTATGTCAGGTACATTTTGTGGAATATGTAGCTTAGGCTACTTCTTACACTTACACTGCTGATGCCTGAGCATGCCAAGGCTGCCACTTTACAAAAATGGGTGGAAATAATTTTTTTCCCAAGAGGATAACATGTAAGGGCTTCCTGGGCTGCTAGTAGATGCTGTTTTTTTTTTATTTCCCCAGACTCCCAGTTTTCCATTTTGTAAATGGGAAAAGCCTCAGCTTCTAGAAGCTTTCCAGAATCATACACACTTTTGCATTGTTTGCTGCTCTGTAATGCACACTTTTTGAAGTTTAATTTGGATTAATTTTAGCGAGACTGCTGGTTTGAAAACAATTTTTTTTTGGTGTACAATAAATCTTTATTGAAAATGTTTTGTGTTAAATACATGCAAATGAAAAAGGGGGAAACCGAACACATGTTGGGGAAAAAGTATATTCAAACAAGTGTGTCAAGAACAAGTCAGTCAGCATGAATGATATAAACACAAGCAAGGGAAAACATGGGGAACAACAACACACAATGGACAACACGAGAGGACGACAGGCAAACACCATAAAGCTACTGCTCTCTCACCCCCTCCACCGTCACAGAAGCAGGGGATAAATGATCAAAGGTGCATGGCGTCGCAATCAAAATCTTCAGAAAAAAGGCAGCGATCCACCAATCCCAGACACTCGAGTACTTAGCCAGGGTGTCGTTCTGGGACGCTGTGAGTTTCTGAAAAACATAACCTGAGACATAATATTAAAAAAACAGCTTAAAGGAGATGGAGGGCGTCTTCTAAGATCTCACAATCACCTTTCTAGCCGCAGTAAAAATATACAACAGCAATTTAAATTGGTGGTCTGTGACTTCTGGTGGTTTCTGAATAAAAAGAGCAATATGAGGGCTTTTTGATGGATTAAAGCCAAATACCAAGCATATTTTGCCGAAAATCTTAGATCAAAAATGGGTTACCAGCGGGCAAACCCAACAAACGTGTGCAAAAGTGCCCTAGTTTGAACAACCCCTGAAACAGAAGGAAGGGGAGGGCCTTAGAGATCCACTGGGGAACCAGGTACCACCTGAGGAGCAATTTTTAGTTAGTTTCCAATCCAGTCACGGGGGTGGTTTAAGCTAATGCTATTCACTATAGCCCGTACTGCTCCGGAACGTGGCCGAGCGGCTCAGTCGAGCCGAACGCATATGCCACGGCTTGGCTGAGCCGTGCTGAAAGCCGAAGCCTGCTTCTGACAGCTGGGCGGAGCCAGCCGTGATCTTTCGGCTGGCTCCAGCCACTTGCAGAGAGATCAGCGTCCCTGGTTAACAGGTAACATGGGACACTGATCTCCAAACAGCCTAACTCTCCCTGGCACTCCGGGAGTCTCCCGCTCCCGGCCACCAAGCTGTAATGCCGCCGGACCGCGTTCCCCTGTGACAGCGGCGGCTTCCTTGCGTTCTACTGTGAAACGCAGAAGCCGCTCGAGGTACTCGTGACGCGGCGGCTGCGTTCCACGCTGGAACGCGGAAGTCGTGCATTACGAACCGCGGCTCCTCCCATCGCCCAGGCACTATTTAAGAGCATCAGAGAGGCAACGTGGCATTCCGAAATTGAGGTCAGAACGCCTGTTGCCTCCTGAACCTGCTACCTGTGCCAAACAAAGCCTTGGACCTGCTGCCACCCCGCTGTGCATTGGATGCCCACTGCTCTGCAACTCATCGCTGCAACAACCTGGACACTAACCGCAAGTACTGCTCCGATTGGAGCTTAGCTCACTGCAATATAAATCCTCATTGTTGTATGGACTGTCAGTGTTAGGTGGTAACCTTGTCCTGGGATTCCTTTAGCAACCATCAGATACTATATAGTTTGTGCCTTTTTGTCAGTATTCAGGTTATGAAGTAGATAACCATTGTCTGATACTGTTCCTTTTTGCTTTGGCCGTTCAGATTGCGAGTGACGCCTGAGACTCAACCCTGAGTAGCCTTTTTGCATAATACCCCTCCGCAGTTGTGATCCCCAACAAGTGTAATTTACGTGAGCCTGACAGAATTTCGGAACCTCAAAAAACATGGATCCAGCGGAGCTAGCCAGACACCTGGTTACCCTGTCCCAAAGGGTGGAGACACTGGCCACCTCTATGCAGGACCTACAGGTCGAGAACCAGAGGCTGCGCACAATGATCAACCAAAACGCAGCTGCTGTGCATCCCCGTGAAGGTCCTGAACCTAAGGTCTGTGCCCCTGAACCCTTCTCTGGGGACAGGAAAACTTTCAGACAATTTGTAACTTCTTGCAGACTAATGTTTGACCTGCGGCCTCGCACATACCACACAGACCGCATTAAAGTGCTTACCCTTATATCCTTCTCTAAAGGGAAACCCAGAGCTTGGGCTGAGACCTATCTAGAGGAAGAGGACGAAGTACTGGAGTCCTTCCCCAGGTTCATGGAGGCTATGGCACTCCTCTATGAGGACGCAGGCAAACAACTGACAGCAGAAACCGCCATACGCGGACTCAAACAAGGCCGCAGACACGTGGAGAACTACATCGTGGAATTCAAACGTTGAGCGCGTGAGACCGAGTGGAATAACATCAGTCTCCGCAACCAGTTTCGTCTGATTACCGCGGACTTAATAAAATCATCATAAAAAAACATTACCCACTCCCTCTCATACCCGAATTGATCGAGAGATTACAAACGTCTCGCATCTATACTAAACTAGACCTTAGAGGTGCTTACAACCTCATCAGAATGCGAGAAGGGGATGAGTGGAAGACAGCCTTTAAGACCAGGTATGGGTTGTTTGAGTACACTGTGATGCCTTTTGGGTTGTGCAACCCCCCCGCAACCTTCCAACATTTTGTCAATGACATCTTCAGAGACCTGTTGGACGTCTGTGTTGTCATATACCTAGATGACATCCTCGTGTACTCAGACAACCCCACAGAACATAAAAAACACCTCAGGTGGGCGCTAACCCGACTTCGGGCCCATTCCTTGTATGCCAAACTGGAAAAATGCGTATTCGAACAGCCGTCCATTTCCTTTCTGGGCTACAATATCTCCCCCGAGGGGATCCAGATGGACCAATCCAAGGTCGATTGTATTCTAGGATGGTCTGTTCCACGTACCCGCAAGGCCCTACAAAGATTCCTGGGTTTCTCAAATTACTACAGAAAGTTCATAAAAAACTTTTCAGGGATTGTAAAACCTCTAACACGGCTAAGTGCCTTACACCTGGTCCAACGATGCCCAAGAAGCCTTTGACACCCTCAAACAGAGGTACACCTCCGCTCCCATTCTTCAATTACCCAACCCTGAATTCCACTTTGTGCTAGAAGTAGATGCTTCCCACCTCGCCATAGGAGCAGTACTGTCACAACAGCCGTCCCATTCAGAACCACTACACCCAGTAGCTTACTACTCCCGGACTCTGAGTACGGCGGAAAAGAATTACCCCATTGGAGAGAAGGAGCTGCTCAAGAACGTCAAAAAAGACATTACGATACCCGTCGATCGGTTCCACCTACGTACCAAATAGGCGACAAAGTTTGGCTGTCTACAAAAAATCTCCGCCTCAACATACCCGCAAGGAAACTGGGACGACGGTTTATCGGCCCGTTCCCCATTGAGAAGATCCTGAACCAAAACGCTGTACTCCTCACTCTCCCCCCGAATGGAAGATCCATCCTTCCTTCCATGTGTCACTACTCAAACCCTTCAAACCCAACCAGCTTCCTCTCAGGACACCTCTCCCTGCTCCTCCAGTTGAGGTTCAGGGAGAGACTGAATATGAGATCGACAAGATACTTGACTCCCGGAAGAGGGGTGCCTCCTTGCAGTATCTTATTCGATGGAAAGGGTATGGTCCCTCGGATGATTCCTGGGAAGACTCGAGAGATGTGCATGCCCCCCGACTAACTCGTCTCTTCCATCGTAGATACCCTGAGCGCCCTGCTCCACGTGGGGACCCCTGATGTGTCCCCTCTGGGGGGGGATACTGTAACGCTGCCAGACCGCGTTCCCCAGTGACAGCGGCGGCTTCCTTGCGTTCCACTGTGGAACGCGGAAGCCGCTCAAGGTACTCGTGACGCGGCGGCTGCGTTCCACGCTGGAGCGCGGAAGTCGTGCATTACGAACCGCGGCTCCTCCCTTCGCCCAGGCACTAATTAAGAGCATCAGAGAGGCAACATAGCGTTCCGAAATTGAGGTCAGAACGCCTGTTGCCTCCTGAACCTGCTACCTGTGCCAAACAAAGCCTTGGACCTGCTGCCACCCCGATGTGCATTGGATGCCCACTGCTCTGCAACTCATCGCTGCAACAACCTGGACACTAACCGCAAGTACTGCTCCGATTGGAGCTTAGCTCACTGTAATACAAATCCTCATTGTTGTATGGACTGTCAGTGTTAGGTGGTAACCACGTCCTGGGATTCCTTTAGCAACCATCAGACTCTATATAGTTTGTGCCTTTTTGTCAGTATTCAGGTTATGAAGTAGATAACCATTGTCTGATACTGTTCCTTTTTGCTTTGGCTGTGATGACCGAGTCTCCAACTCGCCGTTCAGATTGCGAGTGACGCCTGAGACTCAACCCTGAGTAGCCTTTTTGCATAATACCCTTCCGCAGTTGTGATCCCCAACAAGTGTAATTTACGTGAGCCTGACACAAGCAGAGAAAAACTGCTTTTTCTTTTTTTTTAATTCTGACACCGTTTTATTCTGAGCCGTGTCAGAATAGGAAAAAAAATAAAAAAAGATTTTGGCTATAGGAATGCATTGCTAGATTCCTATTGGCTATTTCAATTTGCAATAGCCAATAGCAAACTACCATTGCACCCGCCCTCTGCTGCAGTTCTCTATCAGGTCCACCACTACTGATTGACAGCAGCAGAGGGTGGGAACAATAGCTAGTTTGCTATTGGCTATTGCAAATTGAAATAGCCAATAGGAATCTAGCAATGCATTCCTATGGCCAAACTTTTTTTTTTTCTATTCTGACACAGCTCCGTGTCAGAATAAAGAAAAAAAACAAAAAAGCAGTGTTTCTCTCCTTGGCGGCCGGGAGCGGGAGACTCCCGGAGCGCCCAGGAGAGTTTTTTTTCTTTTTTTGGACGGCAGCAGAACCGCCGGCCAATAGAAAACAGTTGGGCGGAGCTAGCTGTCACTGCTAGCTCCGCACAATCGTTTTCTATTTATTCTTTTCTACTTCTTTAACAATTTTTCTGTTCTGCTCGGTCCCACAGATGGACCGAGCAGAACAGCCGAGCCGAATGCCGATGAGCGGCATTCGGCTATTCACTCACTGCTGTTCGACATCTATAAGAATAGACCGAACAGAAGCGAGCCTGCTGGAGGTTCGGATTAGCCGATCCAGATGTTGGATCAGCTGAGTCGAACTCCTTCTGCACTTCGGGTTGGCCGAACATGCTGAGCATGTTCGGCTGACCTGAAGCCACGCGAAGCCACCCGATGTACGGCTGATTTCAGCCGATATACGGCTGGAATCAGCCGTAGCAGCCTGAAGTGAATAGCTGAACAGTGTTCGGCTCACTTCGCTTTAGGTCGGTCATTCACTCGGCTGCCTAAGGCAGCTTAGTGAATAGACCCCTAAGTGTCCTTAAACTCTTTTTCATTTCAATCACCTTTTTTTTCTGGTGTACATTACTATTTGTTCTTATTTTTAACTTCAGTTTTATAAATGGTATATGGAGGAGTTACACTTTTATTGTACTTTATGGACGATTTGTGTTCCCCCACCTTTCATACCTTATTTTTCTGCTTATTTGTATGTCTGATAGGAACTTCAGCACCTGCGAGCTGCGCGCTCATATTACCCTGCATACTCTCTGACATCTAAAGTAATCTTACCAGGTTTCTAATGCACCTGCTTCACAACAGCCAAATTTCTTGGCTCACTTCAGTATTTTTTTCATGTTAAGTATTTGTATTTTGGCATTTACAGCTAGTGACAAAACCCGTGGTATGGATAAAGTTTTGAGAAACATGGAGTATCAGTGTTATATAGCTGGCAAAAGATAAGTGTCAGAAGTTGGCAGAGGCTGTGATTCATGGTTAAGATTGTAGAGCCTATGCATTAAATAGTGCATTCCAATCAACCTGTATTTAATCACAATGCCAAGGATATAATCATTTTAAAGGATTACATGGAAGCATGAGCAAAATGAACTCTTGTAAATTAGCAAAGCCCAGGGAAGAGTAAATATACTCAGTGACTTTGTTGGGTGCTACATATTCTTTTTCTGAGACTTAGCTAAAATTACGAAAATTTACATTTGTTTAATTTCTTCTATCAACCCTTTCTTTTAACATTTTTATAAACAATATAAATATATTTTAAAAAGCACTTGTGCACAAGTACAATTAATCACAACTGCTAATACTTTCTACCATATGTTGCAATGATTTTAAAGCAAAAAAAAAATCAATGATTTGTCCAGAATAGGAATAAAATGTTTATAATGTTTAAATACTTTTCCTTTAAAAGGTCAATATGTAATATTGCTTATTAAGTATGACGGTATGCATTTTTCCATCAGATGAAGCTTTACACTCCTTTCTACATGTTTTCCAGTTACCCTTTACCGTCTATGTTTTAAAATGTCTGTTGTTTACAAAGCATAGTAACGCCAGCTAAAATTTACACACACACACAAACACACATATATAAAGGCTCCTTTTCACATTTTCCAGTTTCTCATTATCACCTTTTTGTAAAAACCTCTGATTCCAGTCCCAGTCAGAGACAGAATGACTGAGAGAAAATAACTCTTGTTTGAAAACTCATAGTGCTTTGGGGATCCTTTATCGTGAATTATATGTTTATTAGGAAAAGCAAAAATCTATCTATCTATCTATCTATCTATCTATCTATCTATCTATCTATCTATCTATGCACACACACACACACATATAAAGTGAAAGATATAAAGTAAAGGATATACTGAATCAATGTGTGTGTGTGTGTGTATGTGTGCTTATATATATACTGTATATATATATATATATATATCTTAGGGATGCATCGAATTATCGGTGGCTGAAACATTTAGTCCTAAAATGGTAACGCCGATAGAAAAAAAATGGTGCTGATAATAAAGTGCCTCCCCTGCCCGCCCATAGCAGGAGCTTTCACTGCTCCGCCGCCGCCTCCTTCCCATTTAGCTGCTGTGTTCAAAGATATGTGTGTTTATTTACAATCTTACTGTTTATTTGGTAAACGAGTAGGGGTAACAACTACCCCTTAGTCATTCACAAGGGAGGTGGGATCTGGGTGCCACCTTTATGAATGGGGGCACCCAGATTGCTATAAGCCCCCCTGCCCGCAGACCCCCACAACCACTGGGCCAGGTTTGTAGGGAAGAGGTCCTTGTCCTTATCGACATAGGGCACCCTCTCCATGTTGAAGGCATGTGACCTGGTATGATGTGGGGGGGGGGGTTGCACATTTATCCCCCCCCTTTTCTGCTCTGCCAGGCTGATGCTCGGGTCAAGGGTCTGGTTAAGGAATTTTAGGGGGGACTCCACACTTTTTTTTGTCTTTTTTTTGTTTCTGTGGACTGTCAAAAGTTAAAAAGAAAAGAAAAAATATCACTTTTCTAAATATCACTTTTCTGCAACGAATGTTCGTTCGTAAATATTGTATAACTCATCCGAAATTGACGAAAACAAATTGATTTTCAGACCCGAATCCCCAATCCCGCAATAACAAAAATATCAGAAACGGAGCGAACCAAAACACATTTTTTCCTGCCACACATGTCTACGGTTTAGCATTTCAGGCCCTGTTCACACCAGGGCAGTTCGGCCAACATAAACGATCCAATACATTGCTATGGGGACCATTAATGCGACTACGTGACTCCACGTGATCCGAACCGCCTCCCGCCCGAATTGCTCCCTGACTCTTTTTTGCAGCACCGATCAGCGCAGTTTCCATAATATTTCAATTGAACCGTGCTGTTCAGCGCAGTTTTGGGCATTTTTTATTACGTTTCAGCTCTGAAATGCAATTAAAAACACCCAAAGCCGCCCTTTTAAAATGGTCGCCGATCTGCGACTGCCCTGGTGTGAATGGGGCCCCAGAGAGTCATATGAAAATTGTTAAAGGACTTCATATTTGTTTGAGGTTTCTCCTCCTCCAGCCTCCTCAGCTTTACCAATGCTTTCATTATGCAAGGGATTTCACCAAGAAATACAGCAGTTTTCATTGAGAATCACCACCATGCAAGATTACATGTGTAACTACAGCTCTCTGTTGTGAGAAATTGTGGAGGGAAACCTTCTATCTTACTACATGGGGAAGGTCCACAAAAACAGGGGATTTCCATTAGGTTACACATCGTAACACTATTTTGCCCTATATATCATGCTTATACACAATTGTCTCACAGTTCTATATACCTCATAACAGTCTTGTTTTTCTGTTAGTGTTCTTAGTGATTTTTATTGCAGCAGCCGTTTTATTTTATGATAGTTATGACTATCTTCCCATTTCTGAACAAACAGAGCAGGAAGTTCAAGCAATCTTAATGGTCTTATTTTGCAATAAACTTACCATATTTCCTTTTGACTGTGCTATATTGGCAGTTGTAATCTAGATTATGACATTCACATTGGACAGTGCAAGCTCCTTTGTTTTCTTGTCTTTAAAATGATGAACTACAAACATAGTGAATGTATAATTTTACTTGATCAGTTTGCTGATGGACTTCACACTGCTAAAGTGGCAAAATGCAAATAGGGTTGAAAATGGAACTTTGCTTGCAAAATATCTACTGCTCCTAAGTGATGGTGAAACAAAAACCTGCACCAAACATTATAGCCTATTGGGGTTTTTGGCAGTTATGCAGTGAGCATAGTAGATCTATACCCTAACAATATGACAGTTTGCTCCCATCAGATGCTTACCATCTTGTCTTGAATTGTATTGTAATTATAATGTCTTCCCTATACTGTAAAGCACTGCGCAAACTGTTGGCACTATATACATCCTGTATAATAATAATAATGATAATAATAATAATAACGCGTTTCTGTCAGTAAAAAGAAAAACAATTAACCTTGCAGTAGGGCTACCTATGCACTGCAAGGGTTAACTGTTTGTTTTCGTCTAGGGGTATTGTGTAAAGCACTTTTACTTACCTGGTCCCCACGCCTACAGGCTCCAAGACCACTGCCTGCAACTTCTTTCTCACTTAGCTTCAGCGGTTGGAGGTCTGCTGACATCATCATGTCTAATGCAGGACCCATGGCCATGTGACTATGCCGAGGGACATTATGAAAAGGACAATATAAAAATGTAGTATCCAAGTTGTTCATGGATAATGGTAACTTATTTTCTTTTAATTATTAGTTAAGAGATCAGTCAGTCAGTACACAGGTTGAATTGTCAGTGAACAGCAAGTATTTATGGAAAAACAGAACATTATTTTACTAGCTTATACTGTATATGCTGCATTTTACTGAACTGACCAGTGAAAATGATAAGCACATGTATATTAGAAAACAACTTTTGGCACCCTGACTTGTATTATTTAGGGCATTCTGAATATTTTAGATGAATAAAGTGTTGTATGCCATTTCATCTGGGTCTGTGCTCCTCTGTGGCAGTTAGAGACTTGCACAGTGATGCTGAGCTCTTGTGCACTTCTAAAATCTCATCTGATCCAGGGAAAGTTTAATAAATACTCTGGTGGAAAAGAAATCACCATGCCTCAGCCCTTTACCTATTGTGCCATAGTATCCTCAGGAGTATAGCTCTAGGCTGATACTTTGTCCCACTATAAACAGGACCGTGCAGTTTTTTCTTCATTTTTCCCTGTCCCGTAGTTTCTTTAAAAAAAGAAATGTTGTCCCGTTTTTCTTCTTAGGAGTGCGCTTCTTAGTCTGTGCGTCTCCTTAATGAGACTGACAGTTCATCCAAATCAAAATTACTATATACCCGAATATACAAATGATTATTTATTCGGGCATATAGTAATTCATTGTATGAGTGTGCCGCCATATTGGTACATCTGATGTCACGTACGAAGACACACCACCCCCTTGGCCCATTGTTTCTATGCACGCCTGCGTGCTTATAGACGCGCCAGTGGTTAATATTGCCACCTCACATTTTTTTTTTCAGTGTGCAGTTTCCGATTAGTGGGCTTGTTGCCTCCAAATCCAAAACAGCATCATCTTAATTTTTCATGGATACGGAATATTAAAACCGCCCCGTTTTTGCCATCCGAATGTACCGTTTTTGGCTCTAGGAAATATGGTCAGTCTACCGATAAGAAGTATGAGTGGTACATTTTTAGGTAGGTAACCCTACCAAAAAATGTGATATACTTGGCTGTGTGTGATGAGACAGCATTTAAACTCATAATAGTTCACTGACCTCATACACATATTGACCTCTGTGTCACTCACATCTCAGTGTGGATTGCAATGTCCATACCAGTGAACTTTTGAAAGTCAATTCCTCAGAATGGGGGTGGAGAATGGGGTGTAGCTAATCACGGTGCACATGAAAAAAATAACAATCTGGTTAAAAAACAGGTAAAAACAATAACAATCTGGCAAGAATTTCTAACCTTAGTACTCCCAATGATGCTGGTCTCAAGGTGTCTGCAGGAGTCCCATAAACATTAAACCATCACCTGTATCAGGCAAAAAAAGCCAGATTGTAAGGCTATCAGAGATAAAATTCTGGTGCCCCTGTTTTGGGGTGCGCTGAACTTGATCACTCCCTACAAAGGATGGCTTGGGAACAGCCACTTACAGCAGGTAGAGAAGTCCCTATATATCAAGTATATACATTTTACATAACACATTTGTGCATTAATCTTGTGATGCAGTTAATCTTCTAGAATAAAAATTTATTTTACTGCATTGAGCTACTGTTCACCCATGGAGAAAGGGCAGTTCCAAGCTATGACACATATAGCCCAAATGAACATAACAGAGGCACACAGAATGTGAAAAAAAAGTATTTTCATTCGTTTCATGCAAGTATTTGCATTATTTTCTAACCCTGGGGACCCAATCTTGTCTGTTAGTATGTGTGAAAAGCCGAGCCGACGGCATTTGCTTCGGCTCGAGTGAGCCAAAGTGACAGCCGAAGCGGGGTGACCGGCCTGCCGAAGGCCAGCCTTTTGCCCGCAAATGACAGCTGGGTGGAGCCAGCCGTAATGTCACAGCTGGCTCCGCCCATTTGTAATGACAGATCAGCATCCCCAAATGTCCTGTGGAAGCTTAACTGTCATTAAACAACAACTGGGCAGAGCTGGCTGTGACATCATGTCTGGCTCCGCCCAGTTGTTATTCATTGGCCGGGACCTGCTTGAAGGCGCTAGCAGGTGCAGGCCAATAGGAAACAGTTGGGCAGAGCTAGCTGTCACTGCTAGCCCTGCCCAATTTTTTTTTCTTTAAAAAAAAAATCTTTATTCATTTTTTAATGTAACTGTTTTATTAAATTTTTTAAATATTTGTTAACTTTTTTTAAAAACTATTTTCACTGATTTGCTATTCTGCTCGGTGGTACTACATAGGTACCGAACAGAATAGCCAAGCTGAATGCTGCTCGGCTGACCGAAGTGCAGCCAAAGGCAGCCGATGTACGGCTGATTTCAGCCAATGAAGAGCTGAAATCAGCCGTACCGAGCCGTAGTTCGGCTCACTTCACTTCGGCTGGATTATTCCCTCGGCTGCCTATGGCAGCGTTGTGAATAACACACTTAATCTTTTCCTAAATTGCATCAACCTACTTCAAACTTCTTTTGCATTTCCTTTGATCTGTATGGGGAGGGAAGCAGTTTGGATGTACGCAAAAGAACATGTACACAGACACTTAAATAAAGTCAGTGACTCACTGGTATAAACATAGTGAATCAGTAATACAATTGTTGATTTTGGAAACCCATATGAGGATCTTTCACTACGTTGTCATCTATATTATCCTTCAATTAATCTACTACGTATTTTTGTCTATACAACCTCAGAAAGCCAGTGTTATTCCCTATATTTTATTGTGCACTAATTCTGCAATAGAATACAAGAAAAACATATTTACTATGTCCCAGAAATCTTTGTCATGTTTTTTTTTTGGACTTCTTTTTAGCTAAACTGACTTGATGCCCTCCACCAGGTAAAAAGGCTCCTTTTAAAGCCAAAATGAAAATGACTGTATGTCCAAAAGGGGCAGTGATTGCCTATTGCATTCTGAATTGCTGTCCTCATAATGAACTCTGTGATGCAAAAGGATGTCTTTATGTAAAACAAAATACAAGTGAAAAAAAAGGCTTCCTTTATTGGTTATTGCATACTTTTTGTGCTCTCTTTTAGTCGACTTTTTGGCAAAATACTGCATCTTCAGCCAGCAGAAGTTGGCCGAGTATAAAAGGGCTTTTGAAGCGGTAAGTGTAAATTCAGTCTCCTTTTCTTTCCCCCTCCTTTCCCCTCCCCCTCCACTCCTCCTATGTCTGTAGACAGTTAAGCAGAAATAATAAGCACCGCTGCCTGCGGTACACGTCCCATGAATTACTCCAACATCAAATGTAACTTTAGAATGGAGGCACGCTTTATTCTTTTTGTAGAACTGTTCCCCAATCCATTCTTTATTTACATGTCGTGAGCCTGAGCGATGCACAGCCATTTAGAAGACACACAAAAAAAGGAGAGGCCATTAAACAAATTAAAAGGAGTGGGGATGACTAATACAGTACTCTTGGAATCTGCAATTTGATTAGCCTGAATTTAATACACAATAGATGCGACAAGGCAGGAGTGTAGTCTCAACTGCTCTTTAATAACCTTCCACAGCTGAATTATGCTGATGAATGTGCTATTCTTGGTTGTGAAAAGTGTCATTAAATACATGAAATGCTTTAGAAAAAGCATGGATATTTTCAGATTTGACTTTGTGATTGAAATATATTATATAGATTGTGAATTGTTTTGTTGTTAGATATTTGCAATACTAATTGCCACTGAGAAACAGGAAAAGGAACAGGGTAATTCCAAATAATTTGTCAATAATTGGCAATATAATTTATGCAAAGCACGTAATCAGTGTGGCCGTTTGAAGAAGAGGACGTACATGACAAACTGGCTGATAGACTTTTATGCAGAGAACATTAATTTGGTTTCTGTGAAGGCACTCATAATGAAGTGCAATTGTCAGATAATATGGATGCTTTAAAATCAGTCTGCATGTAGAATATAAATGATCGCAACGCGTTTAGCTCTTTAGACATCAAAGGTTGATCTGGTGGTTTGGAAATATTTTGCAAAATTAAACATTATTCTTAAAGAGGATCTAAACTGTTAAAGCTATATCTAAAGAAAGGCAAGCAGAGGGCAAAAGACTAGTCACCAGGGCTGAATGTATTCTGAGAAAAGGAACAAAAGAGAGCGCCTGTTAGGATCCAGAGTGCCTCTAGGTGGCGTAGGAGCTGAGACCTGCAGCTCCAGTGCTCACCTGCGGGTGTTTCCCAGCTGCCAGTACTTAGCCATCACCTGGTTCTTCCTGGGAGGATATTTAAACCCTCCCTGCAGTCAGGATGATGGCTCAGTATCATTTCCTGTTTCCTGAAACTAGAACCCTGAGTCCCCAGTTCCGGTGAACCCTGCTTTCCGTCCAGAGTCCTGTTACCAGTCCTGTACCCTGTTTGTGTCCTGAGCCCGGTTACCCATTTGCAGTCCTAGATACCTCTTGTTGACATTACCTGCCTTTCCTCCTGTTGCCATTACCTGCTTGTCCTCTTGTTGCCATTACCTGCCTTTCCTCCTGTTGCCATTACCTGCTTGTCCTCCTGTTGCCATTACCTGCTTGTAGTCTGGTTGATGTTACTTATTTATGTTTGCTTTTGGGTGTTGTTTAGTTTTTCTGTTTATTAAACTGTATATAATACATTCTGCCCTGTCCGGTGTGGTCATAAGTGTTTGGTCTGCCTGTGTGGGTACCTGCGCAGGTGTGGGGTCACCTGTGCCGGTATCCTTAACAGCGCCTCCGTAGTGTAGAAATGTTATTTAATAGTAAAAACACACAGCTCTATGGCTGTACTTACAACAGTTCAGTAGAATAAAAACCAGTAGAATAAGGTGAGAGGATGGAACACCTGGCAGGGAGAATCTGGAGCGATGTAAAACACCAAAAACCTCGATCCCTGTGTTGGTAAATGGTTTACGCGTTTCTGGGGCACGCTCCCTTCATCAGAACCTGCCAACCCCCCCTCCCCAATGGAAAATGGCAAGCATTGGTTCTGATTAAGGGGGCGTGCCCCAGAAAACGCGTAAACCGTTTACCAACACAGGGATCAAGGTTACTGGTGTTTTACATCGCTCCAGATTCTCCCTGCCAGACTTTTTTAATTTGATTATTTTTTACTTTTAATCAGTTTTTATTTTTTTCAATTTTTATTTTATAATTTTTTTCCAGTTAACTTTATTGCTATCACAAAGGAGCTAACAATCCCCTGTGTGATAGCATTTAGAGGTGACAGGTTCTCTTTATTGAACCTGTCATGTCCAATACAGGAGTTCTAGCACAGTACTGTGCTGGCTCTCCTGTGACAGCTAAGATGGGAAGGCTGCGACCGTGAAAACCCCGGAGGGGAGGGAGGCGGCCAACGGTGAGAGGCATCTTGTGGAGGGGGGCTGACCATGGAGGGGGGGCGGCAAGGGAGGACGGACGAGCAGGCTAATTACAAGTGATTTCGTCATAGTACACATACATATAGTGTAGTTCCTACACCATCAAAAGGCACTTGGAAACTGCAAGAAACTCTGACAGGAAAAGGTCTGGCAGACCCAAAACCACAACAGAATCAGAAGACAAGTTTCTGAGAGTCAACAGCTTGCGTGTCAGGCAGCTAACAGGACAACAGCTTCAAGCACAGCACACTGTGTGAAGTTGGCCATACACTCTGCAATTATCGTTAGCTTTTTTACGTGCCATCATCGAACCCTCCTTCGTTTTCCGCTCAAATACCCCATCATGCACAGACCAATTTTGATTGTGAAAATTGTTCAATAGCAATACTAGATCACCGAACTTCGTCGATCGACACAACAGATTTTCGTTTGTGCATGTGCAAGTGTTCTTGTTGCGATTCTTTTCGTGCGAAAATTTCACTAATCTATCGATTTTCGAGTTTCAAAAATTTTTTTTTCCAGCCTCACCCTTCGAGAAAATCTGGCAAAGAGTACAATAAAAAAATCTCTGGGTTCCCGTCAACAAATCGATTATCGGACGACAGACCATTCACGTTGGAAGATTTCCGAACGATAATCGATAGGTGTATGGGCACCTTAAGTCTCAATTTCAACTGAGAAGAGAAGACTTCAAACTGCAGGTTTGACATGTCGAGTTGCAGTAAGAAAGCCATTTCTTAGATGGCAAGATAAGAAAAAGAGGCTAGCCTGAGCCATGAAGCACCACCAGTGGACTACTGAAGACTGGAAGGTCTTTTGGACAAATGAATCAAAATTTGGGATCTTTGGTTCATCACGCAGGGTTTTTGTATGCTATCAAGTAGACAAAAGGATGCTTCCTCGATGTGTGACACAAACTATCAAACATGGAGCATTAAGTATGATCCTCTGGGGCTCTTTTGCTGGATCCAGAGTCAACGACTTCCACAGAGTGAGTGTCACCCTGAACCAAAACTACTACCGCAGCATTTTGCAGTGCCATGCAATACTCTCTGGTGTATGCCTTGTTGGTCAGGGGTTAATCCTACAGCAATATAATGACCCAAAACATACGTCCAGGCTGTGTCAGAACTATCTTAGAAGAAAAAAACAACAAGGCAATAGGCTTCAAATCAAGGAATGGCTAGCACAGTCTCCAGACCTAAACCCCATAGATCTGGTTTGGATGGACTGGACAGAAGGATGAAAGCAAAGCAACCTACAAGTGCAACACATTTATAGAAACTGCAAGTGTTGGGAAGAACTTTCTGAACAATATTTGATTTCCATTGTAGAAAGAATGTCACAAGTAGGTTCGGCTGTTATATCCGCACAAGGTGGCAACTTTGATGAGTCAAACATTTAGGTTACATTTTGTTAAAAAAAATGATTTCAATCCAAATTGTTTATTTGTTTAATGCTTTATTTTCAGAGTACATTGAGACATTAAAATGCAATAAAAACCGAAAAAATTTAGGTTTTCTAAAGCTTGTGACTGGTCGTGTAGATATATTTATATATACACTGAGTGGTCAGATTATTATGACCACCTGACGTTTGTAGGCAAATTAGCTATAATTTTGCGCTGAAGTTGCTAGAGGGCCAGCCCGTTATAAATAGTGAAGCAGGTTGTTTACCACGACAGTAGAAGTGATTTGTTTCTGAAGATATGGGTAAACAACGCGATTTAACAGCCTTTGAACGTGGCATGATTGTTGGCGCTCTGAGCCGTGGAGCGAGTATCAGCAAAACAGCAGAATTCGGTAAAATTTCTCTCTCTTTCTTTCTCTCTCTTTCTGTATGAAAAGCTTTCTCGTCATTTCCTGTCCAGACAGGAAATTTCCGAAACACAGCACAATGAAAAACCAACATGGGTTCTATCTCTTTGGATCCCTGTCCCAAACAAAATACAGTAAATTCCCAGTTATCCAGTACACAGGCGGATTGGTAGATGCTGGATAACTGTAGTTTCTGGTTGTGAGTTACTATTAAATCTCAAGCAACAACCCCCCTCTCTCGCCCGATTCATCTGCTGGCTAGATTCTGCTATTGGCTATTTCGAATTGCCATAGCCAATACCAGGCTGGCTATTGCACACCCAAAATGAATTTGGTTGCTAACAAATTTTTTTTAGTGTGCACATGTCTATCAAGCAACTGGCAAAAAGAAATTAGGACATATTATGTCCTCAATTGTTTTGTTTTTTTGGCTGCTTGAGATTTTTGGTTGCTTGAATGCCGGATAATGGGGAGTTTACTGTAAAAAAAAGTTTTGGCTGGAGTTGGTCTTTAGGCAAGACACCAAACATGTACAGAACATGCACAAAAGCTAACAAACATGTCTCAGGTCATTGTATTTTCATTTAACGCAGTCATTGCATGGAGTACAGCCACACAAACAGTTACAATATATTCTCAACCTTAAATCTCTTTGGCCACAACGGCTGGGTGAAATTCTCATTTAATATTATTACAAAACATGGCGTCATTACCCTAGACCTTTGAGTATAAGTACTCGTATTTAACATACTGAACTAGCTAATTATATGAGCACACATTGCATGTATTTCTATTTAGACTACAGTAATTCCAAACCTAGAGATATGTCCAGTCTTTGACATTGCTTTTTATTCAGTATGTTCATGGTGTAGCTATAGGCTCACTGACAGAAAACAATAAGATTAGCTTTCTATTTGTAATGGCGGTCTGCATAGAGCTTGTCGCATTGAAGTTCTCCGCGAGCTGGTGCACCTGTGTTGACTGAAAAACAAATGTTTTTGAAAGAAAATATAGGGTTACAAAAATGAGCAGCCTGGATTACTGGTTTAAGTGTACTTTACTCGATTACATAAGACCTGACTCTAAAATGTGTATGTACTCTCAGGTATGGAAATTACATCTTTAACACTATACTGTATATAGTTTACTCTTCCATGCACTTTGCTATTTCCTAACACATATCATTATATAACCTGATATATACCATCATACATTAAATAACATCTACTGTATTTAATTACTTTTACTAGTTGTGGATTTCTACTCTGCCTTTTAATGATGCATAGCACATTTTCATCATGTGGTCATCATGTCATCCAATGGTCCAACTGTGGAATGACACACATTTCAGCCGTCATGTACATACACTGCTTTGTACACTTTGTATATGCACTACTCCAGCTGGGTGCATATTCACTTTTTCCTCCCCCTCAAATAGCATAATTGTTTACAATGGTAAACAATAATGAATCAGCAATTTAAAAAAATCAATTTCTGCCAAGAGAGAGCTTCTTAGACTAGGATAATCCCATAAGAGGTCCTATAGGTTGCGTAGTGAGCAACAATTGCAAAAAAAGTGTGATAGCATTTTGGGTAGTAACATACCCATTCTAAACTACATACAAAAGCATATTTAAACCTAAAAACAAACATTGTATATATTCCAGCTTACCACTCCTTAGATGTGGTGGCCACATTAGTTTTCCTTTACAGGCTAAGAACATTTCACAAGAAAGGTAAGGATGTTTGTGCCTTCTTTTCAGCTCACGGAAAGTGATAAGGACTCCCCCCAAAAGTCATGCCTGGCCTTTTAGGTCTGGTAAGAATTTCAAGGAGGAACCCCACCCCCAAAAATGGGGGGAAAAACCTGGTGTCCCCCCTAGACCCTTGATCCGAGCACAGGCCTGGCAGGGCAGGAAAGGGGGGGGGGGCGAGCGAGCGCCCCCGCCATACCAGGCCACATGCCCTCGGAACTGGGAGGGCGCTTTTACAAGGTCCCCCCTGGAAAATCACATTGTCCCCATGCCAATGTGGACAAGGGCCTCTTCCCCACAAGCTCTGGGGCGTTGGTTGTGGGGGTGTGGGCAGGGGTTACCCTTTTATTAGATTAACCCAGATGTGCCTTCCCCCTCCCCTTGTGAATGAGTGAACTTGTACCCCTACCCATTCACTAAACGGTTAAAGTAAAAGATAAATAAAAAGTCCTCATTTTTTCTTTTATCTTTTTATAGGGGTCCCTCCTACCATTCCTACCAGACCTAAAGGTCTGACCTAAAGGGTCTGGTATTGTTTGGGAGGGGGACCCCACATTTTTTTTTTCTTTTCTTTAAAATGTTCTTTATTATTTTCGTAACTTTTTTTAAATTTTAATTTTTTTACATTTATTTAAGTTTAAAGGGGCGAACGACAGTGAGTAAACTGCCGGAGCTTCAGCTCAGCCAATCCAAATGTTGAACGGCTTCTGCACTTCGGCTCAGAGCATATTCGCCTGACTGCAGGCAGCCATCGGCTAAAATGGCTGATTTTAGCCGATGTACGGCTGAAATCAACTGTACTGAGCTGCAGTGAATAGCCAAACGGCGTTCAGCT
>NW_017306679.1:514091-543243 GCF_000935625.1 Nanorana parkeri
ATATATATATATATTTATTAAATTTTTCAAATAACATATATACATATACATTTAAATACATAAAACATTTTTTCCTTAAACATATACATTCATTCATTCAATTACATAATATATATATATGACGACTGCATATTCTGCGCTGATTGAGGTCTGTATAGGGGAGAATCTCCACTTCCAGCCTATCACATTTCTACTGGCCCAGTAGGGCAAATGCCACAGTACCCCATATCCCCAACTATTGTCTTTTCACAACTAAAAATAACATGCCGACACACACTTGAGGAACTGTTTATGCATTTTTTTCACCCAAGATTTAAACAACTTTCACTTTTTTTCTAATTAGATTCAGTTGGAAAAATCTGTTAATCCAGGCTGTAAATTCGGACAATTTTGGGTGAAACAATTTATAAACAAACTTAAAGTTGCCTTGTCGCACTCCTTACCGGGGGGTGCTCTTAGCGACTGTGGATTAGGCCTCCAGACAATGTTAGTAGATAACAGTCACCAGCACATCAGAGGTATTTGAAATCCAACGTGATCGTTTATTTAAAATGTCATGTCATCAGAACAAGCGCTTTAGAGGCCGTGCAGGGTCCCCTTCATTAGGCTCAGCAATGACGTCATTGCTGAGCCCGATGAAGGGGACCCTGCGTGGCTGGTGACATTTATCTATTACCAATTTATAAATAGACCCCTTGGGTAGACCCCTACCCAGAAGCTATATCACACCAGATAGATCCTTAGGATATGTCTAGGTATACGATATGATATGTATTAGCTTAGCTGGGAATTTGTGACATGTTCTGCATTGTTAAAGGAAACCTATGAGGTGAGTGAAAATCACTCAGTCTCATAGTTCGAGCCGACGCGCTGACTGGAGGAACGGACGGGGGAGGGGGCGGGTACAGCTGGCTCTGCCTCTAGATAGGCAGAGCCAGCTGTCAATCACGCAGCTGGGTGGATCTCAACAGTAATGTCGGGATCCGTCCCGTCTGCGACGGACTCAGTATACCGTGAGCTGTAGCTCGCGGTATACTGAGCTTTGGGTCACGGGAGGACACTAGTTTGTGTCCTCCCGTGACCCTGGGGAGAACTATGGGGAAAAGCACTGACCCCATTGTTCTCCTTTAAGTCAGAGGTATTCGACGTGTCAGAAGAACACAAAGCATGAACACTCATAGGATATGAAAGGTAATTTTTGAGTATCAGAATATGAAATTATTTATTGAGTGATTATTTCAGAGGACTATAGGAATATATTTACACAAGTATGACCTATTTTTAATTGAAGGTGGATACTGATGAAGATGGATACTTAGACTGCCTCCAGGTACTTATGGCTTTAAAAGAAATTGTTCCAGCAAACGCATTAAGTGATGCTGAAGAGCTCTATGTGTATCGGGTAAGAAAACATATAAATAAGGTATTGCATAGTATCATTATAATCTAACTTCCCCTGAGCAATGTAAGATCATTATCTGTTTCATTGTTGTTTTTTGCTTAATATATATAATCATATCATATATGCCTTTTAGTCATGATGATCCTCTGCCTACATCACATTTTTAATGACCCAGAAAATAAAGCAAATGAAGGCAGAGGTTTCTTTAATTTGTTACGCTACTTGTTATTTCTTCCAAGTCATTTTGTGGGTTCCAAAATCCTGGGATATAGATATGTTAGCACTATATAAAGAACATATCTGGAGGTAAGGACCATCTCAAGCCAAAATGTATTTTTTAACAGGGTTATTCACAAAAGGGTGAAGAGTTTGGAGAAGGCCGGAGAAGGCCGGAGAAGGGAACAATCTAGGACAACATAGCTGAACTGAAAAGTGAGCTGAATTGGAGAATTTTTCCAAATCAGCTATTTAGGGCTACATTGTTCATTTCTCCTGCCTTCTCCAAACCCTTCACCCTTTTGTGAATAACCCTGTTTAGTCTTTGACAGCATAGGGAAGTACTAGAACCTTTTTTCACCTTTTCTAAAAGGAGCACTCACAGTGATAAAACCTTTTTGCGTAAAGTAGAGTGAGGCCATCTGCCAATTTCTTCTCTTCCTGTTTAGTCACCAGGATAGGAACTAAGGGGAATCCCCACAAGCAAGTGAAAATATGGTTAAAAAAAACTTACAGAGGTTCTATCCCTTGCCCACTCCAATCATAATGATAAAAAATTATGTTTTTTACTTTAGTTGGGATTTAATAGTTTGACGTTTTGGTTCCACAGTATTATTTTACACTTTGCTAATAACATTTTAGATTGGCAGTTGCAGCTTGTCTAGTTTGGGGATCAAAAAAGCAAATTTTCTTTACTGGGAACCATAGCCCTAGCTGCAGCTGCTGCAACTCTCCTAGGTTGGGGATGTATCCTGATTATGTAAGAAGGAAACACTGGGGTCTATTCACGAAACAGCCGAAGGATCTAGCCGTAGCTTCGGCCGATCCTTCGGCTAGCTTTCGCCCCAGGACACCTTAAGTAGAACCGAAGGGCTGCTGTACGGGCTATTCACAATAGCCCGTACAGCTCCCGAACTTAGCCGAGCCGCACTGAAAGCTGAAGCTGGCCGAGTGGCCGGCCAGTGGCCGGCCAACAGCCTGCTTCTGACAGCTGGGCGGAGCCAGCCGTGATTTTACGGCTAGCTCCGGCCACTTGCAGAGAGATCAGCGTCCCTGGTTACCAGCTAACCAGGAACACTGATCTCCAGACAGCAAACACTCCCGTCCGTGAAAAAAAAAAGAAAAAGCAGTGTTTCTCTCCTGGGCGGCCGGGAGCGGGAGACTCCCAGAGCGCCCGGGAGAGTTTTTTTTTCTTTTTTTTGACGGCAGCAGAAACGCCGGCCAATAGAAAACTGTTGGGTGGAGCTAGCTGTCATTGCTAGCTCCGCACAATCGTTTTCTATTTATTTTTTTTGTGCTTTTTAAACTATTTTTCTGTTCTGCTCAGTCCCTCGGAGGGACCGAGCAGAACAGCCGAGCCGAATGGCGCTCAGCAGTAAATTAATTAGGGAGTGCAAATTCCATCAACAGAGCACAAAGTGCAATAATTCATAGATTTTAAGGAGTCAGAGTAGTGAAAATAAAACCTGATTAGTTGCCATGTTTGACAGCCCTATACATGTAGTCACTGCTCTTTGCATTGCCTTTCTAGTTACTGCAAGGGTTAACTGCCCAATTTGGTCTAGGGGCTAAAATTAAGAAGACTTACTCACCTGATCCTTGGTCTCACATGGCTGCTAGGCTGGTCCCTGGGCTTTGGTGGTCTAAGGACCAGCTGCATTAGATGTGAGGATGCTAAGGGATATTCCACAGCCAGAGTGGAAGGGGGGGGGGAGATAAGCACTCAACACTGAGTATCAGGTGAGTATATTTTCTTTATATTTTCTTTATGTTAGCCCCTAAACTTAAATGAGAACTATGAGGTGAGTGATTTCCACTCATCCTCATATTTAGAGCCAACCTGTGACAAAGAAGCTGTCACAGATCGGCTCTATTGATCGAAAAGTGAGCATACCATTGGTTGCTCACTTTCCGATCATCGCCCTGCAGAGAGCGGTGACTGTCAGTCACCGCTCCCTGCAGCGATTCGCCCCTCCCTTCTCCGATACTCCAGCGCTGAGTGGAGGAATGGACGGGGGAGGGGCGGACACAGCTGGCTCTGCTAGATAGGCAGAGCCCCATGTCAATCAGCTAGCTGGGTGGATCCAGACATTATTGTCAGGATCCGTCCCGGTTGCGGTGCTCTTAGTGTATAGCAGGCAATAGCCCACTATATACTGAGCGTTAGATCACGGGAGCAGGTTAGTATATGTCCCCTGACCCTAAAGAGAACTATGGGGAAAAGCACTTAACCCATAGTTCTCTTTTAAACAAGCAGTTAACCTTTCCAGTGTGGGGGTAGCCCCGCTGCAAGGGTTAATTTTTACATTTCCTGGAGTGCTACATTGAGGTCAAACCCCTGACTGGATGACATTTGGTTTGCCAAATCACTTTGTACCATTTTTGTACAATTTTTTCCTAAATTACTGTTTTCCCCTTTTTGCATCTCAGTGCTGATGATCTCCTCCAGCTTCTTTGCAGCCACTTCTTGTCTACATACATTCACTCCAGGATTGGCCGCACACCATTGCTCAGGACTGGCTTCCTGATTTTAAATGGTGAACCATATCTAAGCAATGTGTGTTGTCACAGCCACCTTTGGTTTCATTTAGAGGCACATGTTAGTGACAATACAGGAGCACAACTGAGAGACAGTTGACACCCCATAACATGAAGTGTCTGAACAAGGACCTTCGTGGCAGGATTATCAGGTATTATTTTAATGAAAGTTGCATATTCTAAGAGATTGAAAATGACTTTAGAAATTACATTAACATGTTAAAGCTTATATGAGATTTAGTAAGTGGGTTTAAATCTACTTTAAGCCTTCAGCCTTGTTATTGCTTGCAATATTCATATGTTGGCATCTAATCTGGTTTTGACTTAATTGCTAGGGAATACGTTTGGGGCTTTGAAAAAATTAACCAAATAAAGCAAATAATATTAGTATTAACCTTTTTTATTATTTCAGTAAAATGCAGAAGCAGCTAATATTTTCTTAGCTTCCATGTATTACCTTTGCCATTTAATCAGTATGTTCATTATATTCATTACTTACACATTAGTTATCCCATTGCTGAAGCAGTCAGCTTTTCTGTCCACGTACCCTTCTCTGTAGGTACACAGTGGCTAGGTGCCAAGAGCACCCAGTGCATACTATAATAGGCATGTAAAGCAATCTCTCTGGTATCTTAATTCTTCATTGTCCTTTAATGGCAAAGCCTCAATGCTATTCAGACATCAAACAGATATCATATTACCACAAGTTGGTTTAATTCGAGTTTGTTAAGATATAAGCTAAACCAGCTGGGAGGTAATCACACTATAGTATTGGACCGACTCAATGTGTCGTGGGCCAATGTTCATATTCCCATTCTAAAACATCAATTCAATACTTCAATTGTTGCTTAATTTCATTGACTTTATCAGAGCCATTTTGTCCATCTGTCAACATTGTTGTATTCCATGCCTCAATCAGACTAAAAGAGTATTACCTTATAGGCTTTGACCTTATTTTATAAATGTCCTTCCTGTAAAATAATAATAATGAATCAGTAAAGTCCTTTATGGCTTGCATTATTGTATGTTTGCTTTGTCTGTGGTTTCTTTTCTTATGAAATGTTAAACCACAAAAGGTAGCACAGCATTTTGTGCAGCTTGTACGTGTGCCTCCAGTAAACATCCCTTTTATTCACTGCTTCCATGTTTTGTTTAGTACATGAAAAAAAAACAAGTTAAACAAAGTTTTCAAAGAGAAGGTAGAGAAAGAGCGAGGTACCCGGGGTAGAATACACATATCTGTCTACATAGACATCACCTGAGTATAATGGAGTTTTTTAAGGAACACTTTTTTGTCATGAAAGCCTGAAGAGGGAAAACTCGAGTTCTGTGGGTTTGTTCTCAATACTTGAAACACAAAGGCAATTGGCTGGAAGAAAAGAGTTTTATTTGCGAAACAAAGCTTTGTAGGTCACAACCATAGGGTTTTCCATAGAATGGATCCATTCAGAGCAACGAATATGAAAGGGCCTATAATTAAACTTAACATAATACTCTCTCTCTTAGTATTTTAAAGTACCTTGAACAAAGTTGACGTGAAAGTTCCTACTAGACTTTCATGCAAGAAGAAAATTGATTGTAATGAAAGCTGGGATAGTGGGGAAAGTGAGGAGGTGGGAGATTAAGGTACGTTCTTTAGGTTTTTTCAGCTTAATTCTGACAGTAGGAAAAGCAAATATAAAGGACTCAAGTGGTACCAACCCCTTCATCTCTGAAGGATTTGAAAACATTGGCCATATTCTGTTATTAGCTGCTTGTTTAAACTTGTCATTTATCATCACTGACAAAGTACAACTGAAAGTTCAAACCATTGACGTTTAGGATCAGATTTTCTCCATAATACCATATTTATTGCTGTTTTTGTTAATTAGGAATCATTTTAAAAGGTGGACCAATCAGTCATGTTTTTTGTAAGAGGATTTTGATTCCTGATTTCATCTCTGTGTTTGGCGGAGGAAACTCTAGTGTATTAACAACTCCAGGCAACAAGTAAATCAGTTAGTGACCTGTTAATACTATCCAGCAATCAATCGTGATAAAATCAGGAGGTCCACTCTATGTACTTATAATGTGCATTTATATAATCTCATACAGTCAAGTTCATCAGGCTGCTCGTGACATCTGTGCAGGGCTGCAGTCACATAAAGGGGTCTATTCACAAAGCTGCCGAAGGATCTGGCCGTAGCTTCGGCCGATCCTTCGGCTAGCTTCGGCACCAGGACCCCTTCGGTTCAGGAGAACCGAGGGGGTGCTGTACGGGCTATTCACAAAAAATCACATTATACTATTCTATATATTTGATTATTCATACAATGGTTCTAACACTCATTCAGGAAAATATAGTGTATACTTTTATTTAAAAAAAATATCAAAATATATACAAAGAAATATAGGCAATTACATATTTGAATAATTTGCAATGAAGACATTAATAAGACACCATGGAATTATTGGATAAATATCAACTAGATTGAAGAAAGGGGGAGGAGGGAGCAGGAGAGTGGCTTTCCCCTGTCATGCCTGCATATTTGTGGAGACAAAGAAAGCTTGCTAGCACACACAGGGGTGGCTCCATAAGAACCAACAAAGTAAAGTAGCCACCATACAACAGGATATCAGGTCCAGTGCTCAGGGGACCTGCTGATTCTATAGGAAACTAAATATTTTAAACATCAAGGAGCAACATCCATTGTAAGTGATTTAATCAGCATTTGAAATTGCTTAAAAACCTTTTTGACTTTAAAGTGACTCTAAACTCAGGAGTTAAATCTTAAAAATACATTCAAGTACCCCAACTATTAACAAAAATGGATCTTATTTGTGTATCATTCGGCTGTAGATCAGCAAATCATCTCTGAATTGGGGCTGACACTGTCCTTCCTTCTGGAGGGTTGCTACTTTTGTTCGCCATGGTCCCTGTCCATGGGCCACTGCTCCAAGCTTGCTCCCATGCTAGACTATTATTTCAAAACAAATTAGTAAACTAACCATGAGATTGTAGTCCATTATGGGAGTGAGCTTGGAGCGGTGGCTACCTTGTAACACACACAGGACCATGGAGAAGAAAAGTAGCCACCCTCCAGAAGGAAGGACACCAATTTAAAGATGATTTCAGGATCTACAGCCAAGTGATACACAAATAAGTTACATTTCAGTTAATAGTTAAGGCACTTGATGGCATTTTAAAGGTTTAACTCTTGAGTTTAGTGTCACATTAATATCACTTTAAAGAAAAGCAGGATTTTTTTCTTGCACATGATTGGTGAATTGAAGTCAGTACAACCTTAGCTCATTCTCTAAGCTACTACTGACTCCACCGGGTTAATTATTCACAGAGATATAAACAAGCTGCTCAAATTGCAGCCAGCTTATTCAGCAAAGATGTAAAAAAAAAGGTTATTTATACATCATCATCACAATATTTTAAGCCAGGTAATTAGCAAGAAAAAACATTTATTACTTTCAGTGTACCTGTTGCAAATATACTTAGGACATAACATGAAACATGGGGGCATACCTCAACTCCCCATCCTCAAACCGCCACCTTCACTTAGCTGAATGTTGATATGTCCACGATGGCACAAGTGCAGCAATGTCACTGCACTTGTAGTCCGCTGTTTCTTTCCATTCTCCATAACAGGTCTGTTTGGATCTGCTGGGGATCCAGAAGGGGAAAGATACCTCCGTATTTTTAAATGTAGACAGTGTAAATACCTAAATTTGATTTGGTATCAGCCTCTCATCAATTCCCTGTCCAACAGCATTCAGACAAGGAGAAGCATGGGCAGCACTAGGGGACAATCAACTGTACTAAAAAAAGGAGAGAGCAAAGTGAGCAAGCAATAATTTCATCAGTCTGGCATTGCTCAGTCACTGTCCAATCCCCAACTGGGGGCACAAAAAGAGAAATGTTTTGCTTTACTTCAAGTCACCAACCTGACTCTATTGTTTGGTAGGACTAAGTAAACCTCAGGGCTATCTGGACAGAATTACAAATCCGTTACAAGGTAAAACAGCTCCAATATGCCCTTTGACCCTGTATTCAGCTGTTTGCCTGGAGTTCTGCTTTAAGGAAATCTATATATGTTTATGTGCTTCATTGCATTATCGTGTGTGTGCAAGCTAGTTTATGATTCTGCAAGTGTGGAACTATCTAGCAAGAACAGGAGAGGTAAACTTGCTAACAATATAAAATAGAAGTAATTTTCTTTGTTTTTTTTACCAACACTTAGAAAAACTTGTTGTGATAAAATATGTAGGCTAGAATTCTGGAGCAATCTATGCAATTATTAGTTGTCTGCCATTCATACATTTCCTCTAGCTTCAATAATTGTGAATCACTGACCTGGAACAAGTTTACAAATCTAGATTTCTAATTTGACTTCCTGCATATTTGTTCCAGGTCAGTGAAGCCAAAGGCTGTCAGGCAATTAGAATTTCCATATTTCTACCATGACAGGTTTCCTTTGGTGACTCATAGATATAAGTATATTTAATACAGGTATTTATATAGCGCCAACATACCCAGTGCTTTACATACTGCACATTCATATCAGTCCCTGCCCTAAAGGAGCTTACAATCTAAGGTACTAATCACACATGTATACAGACAGGACAGGAGCCAATTAACCTTCCAGCATGTCTTTGGAGCAGGGGCGGACTGGGCCAGGGGGCAGGGTGGCAATTGCCCCCGGGGCCTCTCTGGTGAATGTACAAACGGCCCCCGCCGGCACAGCAGCAATCGCTTTGTTCATCTCTCCCCTGTCGGCCGCTCTGCTCCTGCAGCAGCCTGGAAGGAGAAGAAGAAACTTAGGACATAACACTGCGCCACATGCTGACCTCTGCACTGCATCACATGCTGACCTCTGCACTGCCCTTGATCAGCCCGTGTGGTGCGCAGGCTCCTCAAGAGCTTCCTCCGCCCACTTCTTCTGCTATTGGCTGGAGGGAGACTGCACTCCTACTGCCTGTCTGCTGGGTTCTAAAGGGAGGACAGCAGGAAGTGGCTGGAATCACCTCCAAACGTGCAGGAAACCTTGCTGCTCCTCCCAACCACCCCCACCAGGAGAGGAAAAGAAGATGGCACAGCATCTGAAACAGGAGAGGAAAAGAGTCACTGTAAGTCCCTCTTCTTTCTGTGTGACCACTGCACTGCGTTACATGCTGACCGCTGCACTGCGCTATATGCTGACCGCTGCACTGCGTTACATGCTGACCCCTGCACTGCGTTACATGCTGACCGCTGCACTGCGTTAAATGCTGACCGTTTGCACTGCATTAGATGCTGACTGCTGCACTGCGTTACATACTGACCGCAGATTGCTGCACTGCGTTACATGCCGATCGCTGCACTGCGTTACATGCTGACCGCTGCACTGCATTACATATTGGCCGCTGTACTGTGTTACATGCTGACCACTGTACTGCATTACATGCTGATTGCTGCACTGCATTACATGCTGACCATTGCACTGCGTTACTGACTGCTGCATTGCGTTACATACTGACTGCTGCACTGCATTACATACTGCCTGCGGCACTGTGTTACATGCTGACCTCTGCAGTGCATTACATGCTGACTTCTGCACTGCGTTACATGCTGACTTTTGCACTGTGTTACATGATGACCTCTGCACTGCACCACATGCTGATCTCTGCACTGCGTCACATGCTGACCGTTGTACTGTGTTACATGCTGACCACTGCATTGCGTTACATACTGACTGCTGCACTGTGTTACATGCTGACTGCTGCACTTTGTTACATACTGACCGCTGACCTCAGCACTGCGTTACATACTAAACTCTGCACTGCGTTACATGCTGACTGCTGCACTGCGTAACATGCTGACCTCTGATGCCTACAAATGTTTTCAAACCAGAGATGCACTGATAGCCCTCCTGAGACCCTCCAAGACCAAGACATCAGGCTGACACCCCAGAGCAGAGCAGCATAGAGTATGTAGCAAATTAATATACTATATACTATTATTCTGCATTGCTGTATAATGTATTGCTAGGATTTATAGTCCTCCATAGTTGGTGGTATTCTGCATTGCTGTATAATGTGCTGGAATTTGTAGTCCCTCTACAGCTTGGAGTCAGTCGCAGAACTAAAAGGGGCACAGCGGTCGTGTCGTGCACAGAACTGACAAATCATCCCCACACTACCAATTTTCTTGTCATGACATACACTTAAGAGGAACCCAGTGCCCATAACAAGTATTAAGGAATCTTAATACTTCTTACTAATACTACTTATTCTGGCCAACAAATCATGCTACTTTCGGGGGCCACCAGAAGCTAGGCCCAACTGAGAACTTACAATCTCACTTCAAGCCTTGTTCAGCAAAACACTTGTAGAGACAACAAGTTTCTCCTTTGAGAAAGTACTCCAAAGCAGGAGCCAATTACTGATTTTTAGTGCTAAAGATTCGGAATCATATAGGATGATGCTCTAAAAGAGTCACCAAGATACAAATGCCAAATGCTTCTCTGACTTAGGGGTCTATTCACGAAGCAGCCGAAGGATCTAGCCGTAGCTTCGGCTGATCCTTCGGCTAGCTTTGGCCCCAGGACCCCTTCGGTTCAGTAGAACCGAATGGCTGCTGTACGGGCTACTCACTATAGCCCGTACAGCTCCCGAACGTGGGAAATAATATGTTAGTTGTCAGATTGTGAAACCTTGTCAGATGGAAATATAGATTTTACTAGTATAATTCATATTTAGAATAATTGTCAGTAAGGGTGTGTTCACTGGAGCGTAATAATATGATCTCCAGCCCCTTTTAGCACACCCCTCTGACCCCTTGATTGAGTGTAGTTAGATCTCGAGGTCCAGCAAAAAGCTGCTGAAATTCACAGTTGCAGCTCTCATTTGACATTGAAACTAGTAAGAACACTGAGAGAGCCATGTTTCTGTGAGACAGTGACTCTGATACATCATCATGGACTTACTCTGCAAGTGAATTGAACCCTACACGGAACCCAAGACCAGGCAAACCTTGATTAGATATTTTTCACTTTTAATTTTACTGTTGTTTTTTTGTGACGCTGTATTATTTTTTCTGTAAATATTTATTTTGAACAATGACGCTGTCCATTAGCTTCAAATAATTTAAAGGATTGGTGTTTTTTCCACATTGCCCTCAAAGTCGCATAAAAAGGAGGACCCTCTCCCCTCGGTACAGTAGTTATAAAAATGTTTTTATATTGGTAGTACATGTTCCCCATAGCGGTGTCCAGCTCCCCATGTCATTAATATCGTGTTTTCATGTCATAAAATAGCATGTATTCATGTACCATGTTGGTATATTACATATGTATGAGATAGATAGATAGATAGATAGATAGATAGATAGATAGATAGATAGATAGATAGATAGATAGATAGATAGATAGATAGATAGATAGATAGGGCAGCTTGTGAACTTTCCAATATCAGAACCTTTGCTAAACATGCACAATTGTATTTCCATGATTGCTAGTACTCAGATGATTTAATTTTAAAGCTTGTTTTGTTTACTATGCTAATGCAGCTTGTGTTTGCAACAATCAGAGCTCATTATCTTCCCTTCCAAGCTCAGAAACAATCTGCTCATGTTCAATTCTTCATCATCTCAGCACTATCCATCTTTACTCTTCCAGATTCTGGAGATTGTGGACTATTATGTAACAGATGGCCTAACAGACCTACGACTCTTTGCTGTGATGGCTAGCTTGGCGCAGAAAATAGCAGCACTAGAGTAAGTATTCAAAGCCCATGGACGCTCATGAATTTTAACTCATTGGTGACAAAGGAATTAAATAGGGTGCATACTGCTTCATTACTAAAAAAAAAAAAAAGTGTAATTAAAAGACTTGGATGGCTCTCCAGCGCTGAGTGCCTCCTTTCCACTAAGAAAAGCTGTCCCTTAATGCAAGATTAATCAAACTAGGCTATTATGTGTGTTTCATTTCCAATTGCACACAGCATCAAAAGAATAACTTCATTAAGCTACATAAGAATTCCAGTAGACATATTATTTTACATTGTACCAAGATGTGACCAATTTCAAATGTAGAATGCAGTATTAATAATATATTTAATGAAATATAGCATACTTAATATACTAAAAAGAGATCAAGTAAGTTTTACGCTTTTGTTTTAAAATTGTTATATTTCTGAATTCTTCACATTTTACCAAGCAGCTAATTTGTAGAGCCATCAGCATGTCAAAAGATTAAACACAGACAGAATGATCGTTATTGAATTAAGTGTTCAGATCACACTACCTGGTTGCATCTGTATTTATTAAAAATAAGTTGATCCAAACGTAATATTTAAGTTATAGGTGATGTCCTATATGTCTTAGATTTTCCAGCAGCACAATCTCCCTGCCATGGCTTTACGTCTGTCCACCTGGTAATTTTGGGTGCATGCTCTAGCATGCACCTCGTATTCTCTGTAAACTATTACTAATCCAAAAGGAAGATTGAGACCCCTCATAATAGCCACAGCAATTGCGAAGAGCCAGGAGCAAATATTAGTTTTGGGCTGACTGCCCTTTAAAAAAGTACAGGGTGTGTTCATGCTCCTTATGGGCCAATAACTACAATAACCAGCTACGTACAGATTCAGATAGTGAGAGGTAATGGAGAGGTGCAGCTTTCATGAACCCCAAAGCCCAAGGCCCTATGGTGGTAATTGCATCTGCTGGGATGGTAGTTCTGTTTATAAATTCAAAATAGTCAAGAAATAGCAGAAGTCTGGTAACCTCCCTCCTACAGCTAGCCAAAACTTTTGGAATTGTTTGGAATTGGGATGGGAAATGGCATTACTGTATATGCAGGTCACCAGAAATTGAAATGCCTTATATACATGGTGATGTATAAAGCATATGCTGATTTATTGAAGTATGTACAGATAAGTCTAGCCAAAACTAATATTTCAGTTTTTGGTAGATGCCTATGGTTTATACCTTGTGATAATTTTATCTTGCTCTCAGAGACTCCCCGTTATGTCTTTTACTTTATATTATGGAGAATGAACCCCGAGTTGTAGAAACACACAAAGGTAGGTAGGAACAACCAGCACAATCCCAGGTGATACAGGAAGAGAATTTGAAAATATGACAGGAAGATCTCACTAGACATTTTAGATGTTTTGTTGCAGCAGGCAAGATGGCTGAATCCAGGTTTTTCTGAGCACCATCACAGTGATCTGTTCTAATAGAAAGGACTGAAACTTGAAGATTGTGTTTCTCGTTTAACTTCATTAACATACAATGCAAACCCCTCACCACTCATAATCCCTCCTAACATTACAAGGAAGGAGAGGCCAAGTAGATATTTTAACCACTTCTGAAGCCAAGAAACCCTAGCCCAAGTAAAAGCAATATAAACTGCAAGAAGCATTTTTAATTGTTTTTTAAAGTTTATGCTATGTGAATGTGAACATGTAACAAATATAAAATAGGTGCCATCCCAATTTGGCTGCAACAGTGGAAATACACTTTAAGTGTACACTTTCTAGCAGAAAATGAGCACTATACTGTAGCACTTTTAACAATTTATATAAAACAAACAGTGGAGATTTTATAATGTTTTCTGAATGATAGATAGATAGATAGATAGATAGATAGATAGATAGATAGATAGATAGATAGATAGATAGATAGATAGATAGATAGATACTGACATTCATATAGTTCACATACCCATGGTTACATACCTAGAGTAGACCCCATTTTCAATCATGTGTAAGTTTTATATTAGACATGCAATTTTAGCATATTTGGACATTCCGATGCATCCAAATTTCCATATGAACAAAATAACAATTTCAAACGTATCCGAATTTTCCGATAACGAAAATACTAATGTATCCAAAATGTTTCTGAATGTAATTCAGAAGCAATTAATGTTGTTAAACGTTAAAATTATTATTTTTTTAAACATCGTGGCGTCCCCTCCCTAATTCTTACCAGACCCCATATGAGATAGATAGATAGATAGATAGATAGATAGATAGATAGATAGATAGATAGATAGATAGATAGATAGATAGATAGATAGATAGGGCAGCTTGTGAACTTTCCAATATCAGAACCTTTGCTAAACATGCACAATTGTATTTCCATGATTGCTAGTACTCAGATGATTTAATTTTAAAGCTTGTTTTGTTTACTATGCTAATGCAGCTTGTGTTTGCAACAATCAGAGCTCATTATCTTCCCTTCCAAGCTCAGAAACAATCTGCTCATGTTCAATTCTTCATCATCTCAGCACTATCCATCTTTACTCTTCCAGATTCTGGAGATTGTGGACTATTATGTAACAGATGGCCTAACAGACCTACGACTCTTTGCTGTGATGGCTAGCTTGGCGCAGAAAATAGCAGCACTAGAGTAAGTATTCAAAGCCCATGGACGCTCATGAATTTTAACTCATTGGTGACAAAGGAATTAAATAGGGTGCATACTGCTTCATTACTAAAAAAAAAAAAAAGTGTAATTAAAAGACTTGGATGGCTCTCCAGCGCTGAGTGCCTCCTTTCCACTAAGAAAAGCTGTCCCTTAATGCAAGATTAATCAAACTAGGCTATTATGTGTGTTTCATTTCCAATTGCACACAGCATCAAAAGAATAACTTCATTAAGCTACATAAGAATTCCAGTAGACATATTATTTTACATTGTACCAAGATGTGACCAATTTCAAATGTAGAATGCAGTATTAATAATATATTTAATGAAATATAGCATACTTAATATACTAAAAAGAGATCAAGTAAGTTTTACGCTTTTGTTTTAAAATTGTTATATTTCTGAATTCTTCACATTTTACCAAGCAGCTAATTTGTAGAGCCATCAGCATGTCAAAAGATTAAACACAGACAGAATGATCGTTATTGAATTAAGTGTTCAGATCACACTACCTGGTTGCATCTGTATTTATTAAAAATAAGTTGATCCAAACGTAATATTTAAGTTATAGGTGATGTCCTATATGTCTTAGATTTTCCAGCAGCACAATCTCCCTGCCATGGCTTTACGTCTGTCCACCTGGTAATTTTGGGTGCATGCTCTAGCATGCACCTCGTATTCTCTGTAAACTATTACTAATCCAAAAGGAAGATTGAGACCCCTCATAATAGCCACAGCAATTGCGAAGAGCCAGGAGCAAATATTAGTTTTGGGCTGACTGCCCTTTAAAAAAGTACAGGGTGTGTTCATGCTCCTTATGGGCCAATAACTACAATAACCAGCTACGTACAGATTCAGATAGTGAGAGGTAATGGAGAGGTGCAGCTTTCATGAACCCCAAAGCCCAAGGCCCTATGGTGGTAATTGCATCTGCTGGGATGGTAGTTCTGTTTATAAATTCAAAATAGTCAAGAAATAGCAGAAGTCTGGTAACCTCCCTCCTACAGCTAGCCAAAACTTTTGGAATTGTTTGGAATTGGGATGGGAAATGGCATTACTGTATATGCAGGTCACCAGAAATTGAAATGCCTTATATACATGGTGATGTATAAAGCATATGCTGATTTATTGAAGTATGTACAGATAAGTCTAGCCAAAACTAATATTTCAGTTTTTGGTAGATGCCTATGGTTTATACCTTGTGATAATTTTATCTTGCTCTCAGAGACTCCCCGTTATGTCTTTTACTTTATATTATGGAGAATGAACCCCGAGTTGTAGAAACACACAAAGGTAGGTAGGAACAACCAGCACAATCCCAGGTGATACAGGAAGAGAATTTGAAAATATGACAGGAAGATCTCACTAGACATTTTAGATGTTTTGTTGCAGCAGGCAAGATGGCTGAATCCAGGTTTTTCTGAGCACCATCACAGTGATCTGTTCTAATAGAAAGGACTGAAACTTGAAGATTGTGTTTCTCGTTTAACTTCATTAACATACAATGCAAACCCCTCACCACTCATAATCCCTCCTAACATTACAAGGAAGGAGAGGCCAAGTAGATATTTTAACCACTTCTGAAGCCAAGAAACCCTAGCCCAAGTAAAAGCAATATAAACTGCAAGAAGCATTTTTAATTGTTTTTTAAAGTTTATGCTATGTGAATGTGAACATGTAACAAATATAAAATAGGTGCCATCCCAATTTGGCTGCAACAGTGGAAATACACTTTAAGTGTACACTTTCTAGCAGAAAATGAGCACTATACTGTAGCACTTTTAACAATTTATATAAAACAAACAGTGGAGATTTTATAATGTTTTCTGAATGATAGATAGATAGATAGATAGATAGATAGATAGATAGATAGATAGATAGATAGATAGATAGATAGATAGATAGATAGATACTGACATTCATATAGTTCACATACCCATGGTTACATACCTAGAGTAGACCCCATTTTCAATCATGTGTAAGTTTTATATTAGACATGCAATTTTAGCATATTTGGACATTCCGATGCATCCAAATTTCCATATGAACAAAATAACAATTTCAAACGTATCCGAATTTTCCGATAACGAAAATACTAATGTATCCAAAATGTTTCTGAATGTAATTCAGAAGCAATTAATGTTGTTAAACGTTAAAATTATTATTTTTTTAAACATCGTGGCGTCCCCTCCCTAATTCTTACCAGACCCCTTAGGTCTGGTAGGAATTTTAGGTGAGACCCCAATGCCAAAAAAAAACAAAAAAAAGTGTGGGGTCACCCCACTAAAATCTCTTGCCAGACTCTTAACCTGAGCAGCAGCCTGGCAGAGCAGGATAGGGAATAACGAGTGTGCGACCCTCCCTCCTGCACCATTGCAGGCCTGCCCAAGTTGACGGCATGTGGCCTGGTATGGATCGCTCCCCCCTTTACTGCTCTGCAAGGCTGCTGCTCGGAACAAGGATCTGGTAAGGTATTTTGGGGGGGGGGCACCACACTTTTTTTTAATTTTTTTGGCTTTGGGGTCCCACCTAAAATTCGTACCAGACCTAAAGGGTCTAGTATGATTTCGGGGTGTGGTACCACACGCTATTTAAGGGAATTTGAAAAAAAAAATAGCAAATGTTCCTGTGGACTGTCAAAAGTTAAAAAGAAAAAAGTAAACATTTAATGTCACTTTTCTAAAACGAACGGTCATTCATAAATATAGTTTAACTCATCCAAAATCAAATCCAAAAATTTAGAAAGATCCGAATAAGGAAACAAATGGACATTCGGACCTGAAACCCAAAATATCTGCATTGTACTTATAGTACTTATATGCTGGCAAAATATGCCTGGCTGTCACTTAAAATAACCTGTATGTATTCTAAATAATGTATCCGTGCTTGTTCACAAAGTTCACAATGTCACAGTGTTATCATACTGTATACTATCAGAGTGAATCTGTTAATAAACTGCATGTTTTAAAAATATATCTCATTAACACCTTAGTGTATCCCAATTAATCTTGCAAACATGTAAGGATTATACTCATGTTCTTTTTTAGAAGCAAAAGCCCCTTGAGCAGATAATACAGGCATCAGTTACTTTTAAGATGTGTGAAGTCAGGTCACCAGGGAACTCCTGTTCATGTTGGTCAATTGGGTCATCAGCACAATGTGGAAATTCTCTTTTCTTTCTGCTCTGTAGCTCAGCCCATCTGCTCGTCTCTAACCATATGGTGTACAATAGGCTGAGACTGGAGAAATGCTGCTTTCATGTATCTGAATGTTACACCATTTATTCAAAGTCTTTATAAGTGGCATTCCTTTGAAGTGCCTGCATTTTGCATTTACAAGGAGATCATATTCATTTTTACAGAATAATATATAAATGTATTTTATCTCAATAAAGCACCTAAACAAAATATTTGTTAAATAATGAATTTTTAGATCTCTATAACCTTATGTGTAGCATGCAAACATAATGAGCATGCATCTGATGGAATTATAGAATGAAACAAGACCATTGTTATCAATTAAATTGGAACTCCCGCCAAAAGGTTTTTTGAACATCTAACTAGCTTCCATATTGTACAAGGTCAAATACTTTTCCATCAATGTCTTTGATTGCTTAAACCATTTCTTCACACATACAAACACAGACTAGCCTTTTGGCTGGAAGCTAGGTAATTTATTAGTATGTATTTCGATTTTGAGTGGGGAACTGGAGCACCCTATGAGGTCCCCAAGAACCCAGGTATAACTTACAGTTTTATGTAGAAAGAGCAGGGATGGCTGTTGATTCTATTAAATTGCATCCATATTAGGTGAATATGTTATTGATCTGTGTTTGATATAATATTTGACTTTTGACAGTAAAGTTGTGCTTTACCTACAGCAGCCCCAAAAGCTTGTTTGGGTTCAGTTTGTGGACTTTTTGTTGAACCCATCGTAAATCTCTAAAATTGCGAGCAGCAATCCGAACCTCACTGAAGTCAAAAAGGGGGGATTTATGAAAAACAGTTCTGGCCATTTTCAAAGCTAATAGGCAAGGGAATGTCAAAGATAGGGCATGGGAAGCTCGACACTGCCCTGGGGAACATGTGCCAATGCAAAAATATTAACAAAAAAATACCATTTAGTAGGGAGAGGGTTCTCCTTTTTTTTAAGACTTCAAGGGTGACACTGGAAAAGCTGTTACTGAACAGTACCATTTTTACAGACAGTGTCACCGACACTATATTTTGCCATCACATCATTTATGTATAACAAGTCAATAGCAAAAGCCACGTCCTCCTTGTTCCTCAAGGGTGCATAGAAGCTTCTTTCACTACTGTGCTGCTAATGCACCCCTTTTCATAATAGTACAGTACAGGACACAGGCTCTTTACACTTTAGACCCTGGGTTATATGCTACCTTCAGGTGATTGGCCACCAGTAAAAGGAAAATGCTGAAGGGGCAGCCCCCATATAGCCCCTCCCCATCCCTGTAAACCTCAGTCTCATACGTGATGCACATGCTCTCTTTCTCTGAGGGAGGCTTACCTCTATCTCTTCACTCTATTTCTGAGGGAGGCTTACCTCATTGTTATATGCACTAGTTTCTTCACAATTCTTCCTTCCTTGTGTCCTGCTCCAAAACATTCAAATACATTGGTAGGTGGATTAGACAGGTCATAATTCAAGCCTATAGTTTGAAGGATAAGGTTGGCTCTCAATTGGACTGCATGAGGGCATCCCAGGGTCAAAATCTTAAACAAAAAACAAAGTAAAATCATATTTTGGGAGCACAGCACATGACACAGGCTCCTCCCTCCTGCTCTTATGATCGCGCTACAAAACTGAGCATAACATACAGCAAAGTGTATACAGTACAGGGGTCAGATGTATAATGTATAACATAGTGAATGCAGTACAGAGATCAGAAGTATAATGTACAATATATTGTATACAGTGCAGGGATCAAGAATATAATGTACAACATAGTGAATGCAGTGCAGGGATTAGGACTATGTAGGATACAGGACTGTGTACAGAGTGCAGTGGTCAGTAATATTTTCCCCGTTGCTGCTGTTTACTGGGAGAAAATATGCCCCATACTTGGTGTAAGAAAGTGGAGTAATAGACACCCCCCTATCCATCCTAAAATAACTAGCCCCTCCTTACCGCCCTCTACCAGTGGCGGGTGTTTGTGTGGGTGCACAGTGTGGATGAGTAGCATCTCAGCTCTCTCCCTCTCCCCAGCTCTTTCACTGCTTACTCTCCTCAGTGCTGCTCCAGTGCCAGACTCGGACCCCCCGCACCACACACACGCACAGACAGAGCAATGTGCTAAATTGCCTTGGAGTAGGGGGAAATGTGCAAATGAATTAGCACCACATGATAAACATATGAATGTGCTGCAGGATTTGCCTATGAATAAGGTGATGTGGGCTATGCATATGAACGAGCTGTGGGCACTGCCTAACTTAGGCAGTGCTATTGATAGACAGACTCAGCGAGCTTTACGCTGTGATTCTGGGACACAGGCTTCGAAAAGACAGCTGAATCAAAACTGTGACTGTCTGGGAAAATCTGGAACAGTTGTTAAATAAGTGTGTGCTAATGGACCCTTTTCTTCCTACTCTGATAATCTCACCATGGGAGAAGGAGGGAAGTGGTGCTGGCATTAAGGAGGAGGAGTTTATTCAAATTAAAAAGGCTGCCTGCCCTTTCACAATGCAGGGTTTAGGCAGACAGCATTAAGAGGAGGGGGAAAATGTTACGGCAATGTTACAGCATTAAGAGGAGGGGGGAAAAATTAAGTCTTTAATCTTATGGCCATAGGCTACCCACCCTTCCTTAAATCTTTCCATGAGGACCAAATGACCAGAGGCAGTCTTGATCACCCCATTGGTTCTTAGGCCTCACGTACACAACCTTAAAATCTGCAGCTGGAGATTCCTATGGCAAGAACCTACTGAATATTGCGGCAGGAATTTTAGGCGTGTCCGCACAGATTTGGCTGCTGTGTCTATTCAAGTTAATGATAAGGTAACAGCAGCCGCAGCTGTCTGTGACTGTCCACATGTAACCATAGATGGTATGATTACCTGTGGAACAAGAGAGATGTTCTCCACGTCCAGGGATAAACAAAGTGGTATTGGTTGCATCCTTTGTGCTTTGTGTGCAGCACATCACTGTGCATCTCAGTTGCAACAGAGGTGTGCTTTAACGTTCCCGCTCTTTCAAGCCCCATGTCTGCCTGGGCTGCCATTATATGTATTAAATATGGTGTCTGGCTCCACTGCACTGGAAGCATAGCTGCAGAGGGAAAACCAAAGCGCATAGGCTGGACCCCTTGACACAAGTTGGCTTTCGTTTGCCACTTGTTTCTGCCACGGACAAAGCTGCCCTTTTAAAATGTATTCATAAATCAATTTATATTTATTTTGTTCTTTTTTTATAGTAAAACCATCTATCCCTAAAGCAGATCATGCATCCAAGTAGAGTGTTTGTTTTCTAACTGCATGTAATCATATCATGTACAATTACATGCGGTATGCAGGTGTTTACATGCAGCGGCTGTCACCTGATCATTAACTTGAATGGCTGACAGCTGTTGCATGTAAACGGCACTTCAGGGATTCCTGCTGCAGGAAAATGTAAGTTCCTGATGCAGGAATCCCTAATCACACCTGAACTCGTGGCCCAACGAAGTACTGATGGGATGGTCATAATAATCTGGCCACTCAGTGTAGTGACCTCATATGAAGTGAAAACATCCCCAGCTTTCTAACCCACTCCAAAACCTTTTGGTGTGGAATATTAATAAAATACTTTAGAATGAAAAGGAAAGGGGTGGGGAAGCAAACATGCACCCTCCACTTAAACCATACCAGACCACATTCCCCTCAACATTGGAGGGGTAGCTTGCAGGTGGGCACCTTCTCCTCATGTATATGGGGACAAGGGTCTCTTCCCCACATCCCTGGCCAGAGAAATTGGGAGGTCTGCAGGAGGGGACATATTGGAAGCCCCACGATATCTAGCCCTCACCCCTACATGAATAAGTAAGGGGTACAAGGCTGTGGCATTGTTCAGCGTGATTGATGGATGTTGGTTCTACATTGCTGGTCGAAATGCTTGGTATTGGACTTACACCGGGGACAATAATTTATTTTATTTTTTTAAATTAAGGACTTTTTCACGAGGTTTGTGTGTTTATTCACTATTTTACTTTTTTTATTGTAAACCTTTTCACATAAGAGGGAGGGCTGAATATCTGGGGAACCTTTAATCCTAAAAGGGCTTCCATAGTTCGATATGCCCCCCCCCCCACATCCACTGTGCCATGGATGTGGGGATGAGGCCCTTCATGCCATCAACATGGGAACATGGTTCCTTGTGGGGAAGGGGGGATAAGAGACTGGAAGAGACTGGAATGGATTTTGAGGTGGTCCCCTGGCAAAAAAACAAAACAGTATGGGTTCCCCCCCAAATTCATACCAGACCTTTATCCAGGCTTGCAGCTGGCCAGAGAAGGAAAGGGGGGTGGCAATAGCAACAGGGTCCCTAGTCTAAATTTATACTGGGGCTCCTTGTATCACATACTTGTACTATACCATATAGCATTTTAGGTGCTAGTTTTCCCCTTGATTAAATGTCACAATTTTCAAAAGTTTTAATCCAAAGATGATAAAACAAACTATAAGGGAAAGAGAAAGGGCAGAAAGAAAAGTGAAATAATGCTTTATTCTGGGAAGGATACAAAATAAGCACACATCTCCTAAATACAATGAGTAACAGCCATATGAGTGGCTGCCTACCTTATGGGCCCTGGAGAGCTTCTCCTTCTGCACCTCTGTAGTTGTGGTCTAGATAAAAAAAATGTGTACACTTATAGCTGTATATAGCATTAGTTCAGAAGCTCCTGTTATGCAGACATAGGGTGGATTTCCATACCCTGTGCTTGCTGCAGCTAGGAAGTCTCACTATACATTGTTAAGGCTGACTATCCACTCTGCCTCTGCTATAAGGTAATGCTTAGAAAAAACACTTTGGAGATGCAGCACGTTGGAGATTTAAGGACTAAAACCCAATGGGGTTGATTTATTAAGGAAATAACATCTTCACTCAATAAACTGTAGCTGTGATTACAGTGAAGTCAGATTAAATAAATTAACAAAAATTTCTTTTAACATAATGAGATAATTGAAGTGAAATTTTACTCAGTTTTTACATTAAGTGAAGACTATGACTTACTAATGGAGTTAAGAGTCTTCACTTAATGTAAAAACTGAGTAAAATTTCACTTCAATTATCTCATTATGTTAAAAGAAATTCTTGTTAATTATCATGCTGGGAGGGAACACACTACAGAGGTGTATACATGTTTGTGGTGTGTTTATACAATTAGGGACAGCAATAAAAACCTAGCAGAGACTCTTTCCTACTCTATCCAAAATTCAATAAAAAGTTTTAGCCGAAGTTGAGCTTTAAACCCAGCAACTTATGCAACAACAGAAGAAAAATAAAACCTGCTGATATATGTATAAAAAAGCAATAATTGCAAATAAAATCAAATCAAAGCTTGTGCTAAGAACATCAAAGACTGATACATGTGTTTATTACAAGCTAACCTGTAACAAAATGAAAAGTAGCATACCTCAGTACTGCCACTGGACTGATAACAAAGCATGCTGCAATGATACCTCTAGCATAGCTCATGATAAGATAAGGGCAAGCAGTGTGTGTCTGGCACGCGCTTATGTCATCAGGAATACAATATCTTATGTATAAGTGTTATAGGTGTTCACTAATAAACATTATGCATTTATTCCTGTGATCTAATGGCCCATGTTCTCTGGTGTAGAATCTAAACGTTCAGTCTAACTGTAATCTTAAAACTTCCAGCCTAAAGCACAACTGCAAATAAAAATCAGTGTAAAGCAACAAGGTTTAGAAGTATACTACTACTTAAGTAGAAGCATACTACTACTTATAAAGCACCAATTTCTTATAACATTCCTTTCTTTTGCCAGTGCTTTAAAAAACCACTGCAAATATGAACTATTCAGCCTATAAACAAGTAAACAGTGTATAATCAGTAAACAATAAACTCTACCCAAGTCTTTCCCCAGAGAGTCATTCTTCCACTGTGTGCCACCATCTTGCCTTTTGCACAGCACACACTGGGGAGAGTGAATAAAATGTGTCTCAGACATAGTTTATCTCAGGTGGTGCAGTTGCCCATAGCAATCAATCAGCTTTTATCTTTCATTTCATTCATTTTCCACACGGGTTCAAAAATGAAAATCTTAAATCTGAATGGCTGCACTCCAGTTGAGACAAGGTTGAATCAAAGTTTGTCTCAGGCACTTTTTAATAATTCCCCCCAGCATGTCAGTGACCACACAGACAGAAATTCCCAGTACATGGAAACTAGTCATCAATAAAAACCTTTTGCTTCTGATTTTCTCCCACTCAAGGAAAATGCTTTCAATGCTGTTGGCATCCCTGTTGGAGAGATTCTGCTTACTTCCTGTCCTGGGGACCATACAGGCAGTGAGGGTTAATCTCTTCTTAACCATGACTATGTTGGCATGGCTTCAATATCCTCCCTTTCATAACATAGTGACACTAACATGGTCACCCTTTTAGAGAGTTTTCTGCGACAAGAGATAAGAGGAGATCCCTTCGCCAGTCTTCCAGCCACTGCTGAACTGTACTTCGGCCTCATTCACCCTATGGGTTACTGGCGTTTTTCAGTAACTGAACACCACCAGTCACTACTAGGGCACATAGAAAACAATTGTGTGATTTGTGGTGCAGTGCGCTTTAAAAAAATGCTGACACTCCTGAATGGAGTGCATACTTTGTACACTTGACATAAAGTTAATAAAAAGTGTGATGTGCTGAAATAGTGCATCACACTGCCCCATGCAGGACCTGTCAAGCCACACAAACCTGCTTGCCAAAAGCAGCATTTTAGCGGATAGGCTATGTAAATGAGCCCTTATTGTGGATGGAATGCATCCAATGTGTGCACAGGGCATACCAGGTCTTCATATTTAGACATACAGTACAAGTACGGCCTAACTAGTCTCATTGCAGAATAAGTGGCATACCTGCAAGAGTTGCTATACTCTGTGACATTGGGGTTGATTTACTAAAGGCAAATAGGCTGTTCACTGTGCAAGAGAATTTGTACTTTGCAGGAGGAGTTTCCCTTAGGCTAGTGAACATACTGTAACTTCACTTTGTAAAGAATACTCAATCATGTGCAAGGAACATTTTAAAAAAATAATTTTTTCTTGAACATGATTGGGAGATTGAAGTCAGCAGAGCTTCCCTTCATTCACTAAACTATGGGCAAACTTCCCCTACTAAGTGCAAGTTCCTTTGCAAAGTGAGCACTGCAGCCTATTTGCCTTTAGTAAATCAACCCCATTGCTTCCAAACCTGTTGTCAAATACCTCTAATACATGACATTTTCCAGTTGTTGTCAAAGAGTTAGAGCTGAAATTGTTGATGTACTAAAGTGATTCATACTGTACAGCTATGGCGGAAATGCTATATTTAAGTGATATTATAATTACATAGCCCTCTTTATGAACTGTAACACTTACCAACATTCATTTAAAGCAGTGTTCCTTCCTCCCATTAGTAACTCACAGACCCACTACTTGTATCCATTGCATTGACATAGATATCACAGTATGTATGTAAGCATGGACAGGTTTTGCCTTCATGTTGGAACACAGACCTTTGTGGCCATAGAATTCATTATACCACAAGCTTAATAAATGAGTGAAGTCTGCAAATATTATCTAATTGCATTAAAACAAGGGACAAGCTGTATGCTTACCTTTAGTTTCTGTTGCACTAGAAAAAACAGAGGTTGGGTTTGAACAGCTGCAGTTTGGGCAACATCTCTTTCTTGTTATTATAACTATATTTGTTGCTATCTGTGTAATTGTATCAGTTGTTACTGTAACAGAAATAGATACTTTTTCCTTTTTTTTATGTTTGTAACAATAAAAGCAAAATAGAATAAACTTTGACTCTACAGTTCTATCAAGGTGAAAAACAGGGATGGTGCATAAGGAACTATACCACATAAAACCACATAAAAGAAACCGTGAGATAAGATTAACTCCGCTAATCCTTCCCTTTTTCTTTTGTAGTACCGCCACAAATATAACTGCCATAAAAGCTAATGTTTAATATGATCAATCAATCTCAGATAATTAAGAAATTGATAGAACACTATAAGACACAGCAAGCATGAACCTAGGTAATGACTCATCCAGCGTGGCCCTAGAAAGGAATCCTGGGTTCTGTATTATGCCTGCAAAAAATAGTAACATAATTATTAGCTTGGAAAGGACATACATTTCCTAAGTTCGACTTTGCACAACAGACAGTGTCTGCTGATCTAGTTAGCAAGTAAACCTGAATATACTATCTGTGGTGATCTTCATAATTTTCGAAAAGCACAAGAACTAACAGGGCCTAATGTATCAAAGTGTGCCAACAAGAACATTTCTGTCGGTTCCACAGTTCTGGTTTGGAATCATGGATGTCGATTGGTGGGCAACAATACATTTGTAACGCTTCTTTACCTGAGTGAAAACCATGTATCTTTGAATGATACAATCCTGGCTGTTTACCAATGATGCTATTCTGTGTGTGGAGTAATCAGACAAGTTCAAGTCAGACTTCAATTTGAAATGAATCAAACTTTCTGCTCAAGAGAAAAATAAATACATTTCAGAGGTGGAAAACTATAGTTTTTATTTGCAGCTGTTTTGTATTTTCAGTATCATATCACTAGACGTGATACTAGAAATCCAAGGTAATGTCTTAAAGCAAGTGATGGTATGTTACACGGCATCCTCACATCCTATACACTGCATATAGACTATAATGATTCACAGGACCTTAGACCGCTGCCGCAGAGAGGGAGCAATGTGGGAGGGATCGGTCTAAGAGCAAGCTGGTTTGGAGGATCGGGTGAGTATAACTTTGTTATTTTTGACACCATACAAAAATGAGCACTTAAAGGATAATTAAAGCCTCAACTTTATTTGCATATATCTATTGCTAGCAAACAGTAGATTTTTGCAAAAAGTGTTTTAAAAAAAGCATCTTGGGGCGGGCGGATGCGCAGATCACATTTTCGGTCGGGAGACGAGAAGAGACACAAGGTAAGTCTATGGACGCGAGCACCCTCATGCAGACACCGTGGGACAGGAAGTGCCAGCAAGCACGGAGGAGTCAGCGCTGGATCGGAGACCCGCCGCAGCCCTGGAGGGACAGATGAAAAGGACAGGAAAGAAGAAGATCGGATTAAGAAGCATCATTAAAGGTAAGTGCTGACATTAACATGGGGGGGGGGGACATTTTTGCCTTTGATGTCACTTTAACCCTTGCAGTGCAGGGGGTAACCCCACTGCAAGGGTGAGGAAAAGATTTCCCTTGAGTTCTGTTTTAAATCACACAACATTCACATACATGCGCATATACATTGGTCTTTTTTAAATGTGGGAAAAGAGAGTAACTATCAGGACCCATCCATATTAACCCTTAGTTAACTTGCTTATAGTAAACTGTTATTTTTCTTTAAAACTTATGACATGATATATACAATAAATGCCAACACGCTAACTGTATTTAGCTTATGTTTTACTTTAAATTACAGCAATGGAGTGTAGATCTACATATGATTAGGTAATTTATATGTAACCTTATATTGGTGTGCATCTCTGCTCTTACACTTTATTATAGTTGTTTTACATATTATACACTATAACTATATTGAAAAGGGGACAATTAGAAGTATTATAATCCTGTAAAAAATATACAAAAAGACAGAGAAGTTTAAAACAGAAGCAGCTTCTGGATGAGTCAGATATGGGCTAGTATCTTGACTTTCTGGGTTCATAGGTTGATGCAAAATTTTATTTCTATAAGACCTTAATAAAGGATCATTTAACTGCACTGTCAGCTCTGTTTAAGCCTGAGTGTTACCAGTTGCTTAATTCATGTGGTCATCCAATGAGAGTTGGGGGAGTCATTCATGCATACCATTGTCCCAGTGTCTCTGGTCCTATAGTATCCCAGTTTAATAGGGCATTCAGAGCTCATTAGCAGGGAAAGACATCAGCACTGACCGCTGCACTGCCACACTTTGCAGCTAATAGCCTCAGAGAACAGAATTGTTTCTGTTTCTGCTCACTTGTTGTGAAATCCTTTCAATGTCAACAAGTAGCCATGTCGGCAGGAGCCCGCCATTCGCCCAAACAGTTTTATCCGTTGCTGTCCTGAGCCAAACTTGTGTCCTCATTCTTTGTTCAATCAACAATGCATCCTGAACAATCACAAAGACTTCACAGCGATTCATCATCAGCTCACGATTTTAGCTAGTAAAATTACCCGCCAAAAAAAATGGGTCCACCTTTAAGCATAGACTTTTAACAGCACTGTATTTTTCATCATTATCCCACTACACTGAATTTGGCATGAATCAGGGCATATAACAGCATGGGCAGAAGTGATGTGTCTTGTCATTTTAGGTTAGAAAATTATTATCACACATAGGATAATTATTTAGCTCAGTACATGACATATTTGAGTTTTAAGTTGACCTTTCAGTAACTTTTCAAGCCATCTTGAGTAAATTCCTGATATGTCACAATAAAAAAAAAAAAACGTATTATTTTTTTGTTAAACATTTGTACCTTTTATTATTTATAATCGGTCCTTGAGCTCCAATTTAGTGACTTTACCTATGCTAAGATGAAGTCATCATTCTGCTGCAGGTAGGAAGAAGCATTTCCTCAGTCTCCTCTATTGCAAAATAGATCAAACCGCAGCATTGGAACTTTGTAGCAAGTTGAAAGGTGAGAAGTTGCTACCTTGCCCAGGATCCCATTCTCTGTTAATTTCTGACTATATAACTCTGCTAAGCACCATTTGTATCTATATACCTCACGTTATAGCTGCATTATAACTTAGGAAAAATAGAAGACCCAGTGTGCTGTCCCATGGTTCTAACAGCCATCCACAGTATGAGGACTTAAATCTCCTGATATAAACAAATGTGACCAAGTGCTCAACTCCCATAATGTTAGGAGCTTCTGCCGTTCTACTCTGTGCAAGGCACACTGTCAATCAGCATAATATTATGGTGGGAGAGGATATCTGATTCCTTATGATGGAGCTGCTCTCTATCAATATAACAGTAGATAAAGTGTTGTTTGAGTATAATTACCTCCTAATTGCAAATCAATATCCTGCTTTTTACTGAGTATTACATATTAAAATGTATTACATATTATCAGCACCGTCCCGATAATGAGGCAGCCTAATGCCGTTGCCTCATCAACATATTATTGGGGAGCAGCTGGGTGGTGATGGTGGGGACAGGGGGGCAGCAACAGCATCCCAGGTTGCTGAGAACTCTTAGCAACCTGTGACACTCTATGCGGTGCCACCAACTCACTGATTATACCGGTTGCCAGTTGCTTAGTTGGAATGCACTGGCTTACATCCCGACTTGCTCCAGGTAGCCAGTGAAGTCAGTGAGCTGGTCAGGATTCTGGACAGAGCCACTGACAGCGCAGT